>NC_057799.1:150357980-150457812 GCF_018294505.1 Triticum aestivum | reverse complement strand
GGCGGGGTGGTGCGGCAGCGGCGGCGGCAGCGCGGGACGCGGCGGCGGCGGCTGATCCGGCGGCGGCGGCACGGATCGGGCTAGGGTTTGGGGTTCGGTGGGGTGGGCTGGCCGCTTGGGGCTGCGGCTCTTAAAGGGCCGGCCGGGTCAGTGTCCCATGCGGACACGGCCCGGTAAGGCGGTTCGTTTTTTTATATTCTGATGCGCAGAAAAATGCGTAAAATAAATACTAAAAGGACTCCAAAAATCCTGAAATAAATTTTCCCCATCCTATAAAAATATAGCGGACAAAGTGAACATTTTTTTTGGGCCTCTAATGCAATTTTGAAAAACGCATATTTTTCCTAATTCAAATAAAATAGCGATAAAATCCAAATAAAATATATTATTTGATTTTAGTATTTATCTTCCAATATTTCATTTATGTTGGAGAAGTCGTATTATCTCCTCTCATATACTTTTACTATGAAATATTTTCAGAGAGAAAAATAATTAAACCAAAGTGATCCTTGTTTCGATAAAAAAAATCAAATATGAAAACTAGGAAATCCCCAACTCTCTCCGAGGGTCCTTGAGTTACTTAGAATTTCGAGGATCACAAAACTAAATGCAATAAAATATAATATGCATGAATGACCTATGTATAACTTCCAAATTGAAAATTTGGGATGTTACAGCAGGTTTCTTGATTGATGTGTTGTTCGATTGATTTGTGCAGTGCAAGGGAGGGCACCTGGCTTGCGCGGACTGCCACGTCGAGCGCCCCGGGAACCAGCGGCAGTGCCAGAAGTGCGATCGCGGCGGTGGTTTCGACGTGCGGAACACGGCGGTGGACGCCGTCCTCTCCTCGGTGAGGGTGGAGTGCCCGCACAAAGGCTGTGGGCTCTACGTCACTTACCACAAGCTCACCGATCACCAGAGCGTGTGTCCGCTTGCGCCCTGCAAATGCCCCATGCCCGTCTGCGGCTACGAAGGCCCGGCGGCGGTGCTCTCCCACCACATCAGCACCGTGCATCCCATGCCCGTGCACAGGATCCAGTACGGCAAGGCGCTCAAGCTGCAAGTGCCACTGTCTGAGCCACAGCTCTTGTTGTTCGCGGAGGAGGACGGCTGCGCATTTTTCTAGGTCGGTGGCATACTCGACATCGGCGCACCTATTGCCATGTCGGTCGTCTGCATCAGAGCGGGGGCTTCCCCACTGCCGCACTACGTGGCCAAGCTGTGGGCGAACGGCCCGCCGGGGGAGCCCAAAGGCAGGACCGACGCAGTCAAGGTGGAAATGGAGGTGACAAGCAGCAGGGATCCCAGCGACGTCGCCGTGCAGGAGCTGACCTTCTTCACAGTTTCGCCCAAGCTGCTGGCCGGGGCTAAGCTGGTGTCCCTCCACATTCAGATTGACAAGCTCACGTCCTAAATGATTCTACAGTGCCTTCTGTTTATCTTAGTAATATGCTAATATAGGGGTTAGGTCGGTCTACTTTAGCTTAAGAGATGGTGGGTTTTGGTGGCGATGCAGCAATTACCTCGACATCAGATCAGCGGTGAAAGTAATTTCGAACAGTCGAATGGATATTTTGTGTCTGTTGGATATAAAGATCGTTTGGGTAAGAAGTACTCCCTCCGTCCAAAAAAACTTGTCATCAAAATGGACAAAAAGGGGTGTATCTAGAACTAAAATACATCTAGATACATCCCCTTTTATTCATTTTGATGAAAAGTATTTCCGGACGGAGGAAGTAATAGCTTATATGCTTTTTTTTAAACGGAACAGCGATACTAGTATAATTTTTGTTGACATGCACTAATATTTTCGAAACGGACGTCGGGCTGTAGCTAGAAGGGCGGTTGGGACGCGGCATCGGCCCATACCGCGGTGACCCCCGATTGGGACGCACCGACTGTGGATTTTCTCCCTCGCCGATGTCGACCGCATCTACACAGAACATTGTTCCCTTCCCCTAGCTGTGGGATCAGGTCGGATATGTGACCACCGGTGTGGCCACCGTCGTTCTATGCTTGTGAAGAGAGCAACCCAAGCAAGCAGGCTTGTAGCTTAGGCTCCTGCTAGTGTATATATAGTGGTTTTCTTTTTCTCTCCATATCAACCATTTTATATTGCGTACGTGTCATTGAAGAGTGAAATGATGGTTGCTTCTTCCGACTAACTTACTGTGTGATTTGACTGCTGTTTTAGTGGCCCCTACACGTACTCCCCCTACGTGTATGCAACAGTCACACGTACACACGGATGCAAAAACGCGCGCGACGCCCTATTGCATGCATGTCCGAGCACACGACGGAACACACACGGTCACGCTCAAGTGCTCAACCTACACGTGCATGCACACACATACTCAGCCAGGGTGAGCTAGTGACCGTATAAACACCGGAAAATGTATATATTGAGCGCAAGGAGCGTATTATGAAGTCCACTGACCGTATTTTTACAAATATACAGTGACAGACAGTGTATTTATCTCGTTTGAAATTAAGCCATATTAACCGGAGAGGAGGCAGTATGGACTAGCATTACTTTGCTGTGTCCCGTCAACTTGCCGAACGAGGAGAAGCTTGCAGGACAGGAGAAGCTTGCGCGCGGTGGCTCGCAGGACAAGGAGAAACTTTTGACTAATGCAAGCTGTCCTTCGCTCAGGCGGTGGACGTGCAACAGTTAATTCGGTGTCAGATTGCCAGAAGCATACACTATACTAGTACTATTATTGTTGTACTTCCCGAAGAGGCGAACAGCCAAGCGCAAAGTGTCGGGTGGTAGGTGCGACATATGCCAACGGGTGGCTTATCATGGTGGGTGCCAGTAAAACGTCGCCGGTGCCTGGAAACGGGATGAGGCGAAGACATGCACGCCGGCGAATCTTACCCAGGTTCGGGGCTCTCCGTGGAGATAACACCCCTAGTCCTGCTCTGCGGGGTCTCCGCATGATCACTAGATCAGAAAGAGTGGCTACAAATGCTCCTAGAGCTGTTGGGTTCAAGGGAGAAGAAGAGCAAGGCTAGCTCTCACTTCCCTCTCTCTATGGTGCGTGTGTCGCTCTAAGAAGCCAACCCTTTGCATGGGTGCCCCGGGGGGTTTATATAGGCCTACCCCCCGGGGGTACAATTGTAATCCGGCTGAGCGCAGGTCCCAGTTGTCAGTGTCTGTGCTCGCCGGCTTCTCCGCCGGCCGTTGGGGCCTCTGCTGGCCTCTTGGTCGACAGTCCGGCCCCACTGCCTAGGGGTCTTGTCGGCGGCTGCTTACTGTAGCCTCGCCTCTGATGACGAGGGCTTGGTCGAGGTAAGCGTGGCTACAGTGTGCCGCCTATAGGGCTCTCACTGTAGCCTTACCTCGTCTTGTCTCCTTAATGTGGCTCATGCTTCGAGGGAGGGGAGTAGCCGGCTTCTGGGGGCCGGCTACCCCCTTGGCCGACTGGGGGAGGCCGGGCCGCCTTCGCGCCTCTCTCTGGCAAAGGGGGCCCGCCACCCGTGGGCCGTACTGGCACCTGTCGTGGACGACGTTGTGGCCAGCATGGCTACAGTGCCGAGCTGAACGGGAGGTGACCGGCCCGTACGGCGTCCTGTGGCCATGCCTGCCTCGGGCTTCGGGGGTAGTAGGCCGCACTGTGGCCATACTCCGTCTTGTCACCATTATGTGGGCGTAGTTCTGGTGGGTGCGGCCTTGGCCGGCTTTGTGGAGTCGGCGCACTTCATGGCCGGCTCTTGGAAGTCGGTCCTCTCGGCGCCGGCTTCCGGGAGTCGGCCATCTCGCAACTATCTTGGGGGAGGTTACCAAGGCCGGATCGCCTTTGCAGAGTCGGCCCCTGGGGTAGTCGGCCAGGGGAAGTCGGCCCAAGGCTTCGAATGCTTGTAGGCTCGATCGGCCTGATAATTTTTGAAGAACCATGGGTAGTCGGTTAGGCTACCCGTGGCCATTTACTCCGACAGTAGTCCCCGAAGCTGATTGAGCTTCGAGGTGGGGTGGGAGTCGAGAAGCTCGATTAGCTTCATATCTTGACGAGTCGGCAGCTGGGAGCCAGCTTTGGTTGGGTGCGCCGTTTCGGCGAAATTTTTTGGAGTCGGAGGGCGGGAGCCTGCCGGCGCGTGCACCGGGCCGCGGGCCGGCCACTTGCCGCATGCGAACCACGTGGCCTCTCTTGGCTAAAAAGCCTGCCAGCCCACGCGCGCGACGGGACGTCGCCGCAGGTTGGGGGCCCGCCACGCCCACGCCCGGGCCCAGGCGCGGATTTTTTGCGGCACGAAACCGTCCGCACGCCTTCCTGCGACGGTTTCGGCACGCCTTCAGGGCATAATAATCGCGAGGCGTGGGGGAGTGGGTGCAGTTAATCCCACGTCTCGCACCACACCCCGCCACCCGGCTTCTTTGCGCGAAGCTATAAGTAGGGGGAGGGGGAGAGCGGCAGGCGCTCGCACGCCCCTTCCCTTTCCGCCATCTTCTTCCTTCTGCCCTTTCTTGCAACAGCGCCTCACCGCCGCACTGCTCCACCGTTCGATCCTCCGCCGCCGCGCTCGTTCTCGCCAGCCCTACGCCATGATGCAGTTTGGCGGGGATTGGGACGGCTCCAACATCCACGAAGATCACTACGAGTTCCTCCGCAAGACGCGGCGGCTGCCCGGCGTGGACAAGGTGGAGGTCCGTCTCGCGCCGGAGACGGAGATTACGCTGGAGCCGCGGGAAGCCGAGCGGGTGGTCTTCCGCTCGCATTTCCTGCGCGGCATCGCCCTGCCCGTGAGCGCCTTCTTCCGCTCTTGGATCCATTTTTACCAACTCCAGCCGCACCACCTCCCCCCGAACACGGTGGTGCTGCTGTCCACCTTCGTCACCTTGTGCGAAGGCTACCTCGGCGTCCTACCTACCCTCGAGCTCTGGGGGGAGTTCTTCCAGTCCAAGCTGGGCACGCGTATGCAAGGCGTGCCGGCTCAGACTGGCGCCTTCATCGCGATGCGGAGGGTGTCGGCCGACAACCCCTTCCCCGTCATCACGCTGATCCAGTCGGTAAAGTTATGGCAAAAGTCATACTTCTACGTGAAGAACGTCGCCCCGCAGGGCGACTACGTCAATCTGCCGGCTTACGTAGCTGGCCCACCAGCGGGCAGGCGGCCCCAGTGGTCCTATCGGGCCGTGACGCTGACGCCGGCTGGAGCCGCAGACGTCGCCCGACTGCGGGTGATGATCCAGTCGGAGGGCTTGTCGGGGCCCGACCTGCTGGCCGCCTTCGTCACGCGCCGGGTGCTCCCGCTCCAGAGCCGCCCTCATCTGATCTGTCAGATGAGCGGCCAGCTCGATCCGAGTCGGATGTGCACCAAGGACATGCCGCACGACGAGGTGGCCCATATGGTGAACTACCTTGCGAACTGCAAACTCTCCGCAGAGTGGCAGTTCGGCAAGGAGCCATATTGCCGAGCTCATCCCCCGCCCACGGTATGTCCTCTTCTTCTCTTCTTTCTGTTCTCAGTTTTATTGCCGAGTTCCTTTTGGCCGACTCAGACTAGTCGGCTTGCCTCGACAGAGCCCTCTTCTTCGGCCTGCAGGCGGGTCGGACGCGGAGCGCCGATTTGTCCCCGACCGGACAGAGCATGACCTGGAGGACCCCGACTTGGGGGCGGCCGCCATGGACGACAATACCGAGGCGGGCGGTGGCCAAGCCGGCGGCGAGGCAGGCGGCTCTGGGTTTGGAGTCAGCTTCGACGACTGGCCAGACGATGAGGAGGCTGAAGTCGTCCCGCGCCGCCAGCCGGCGTCTAGCCACGGCGCGGGTTCCTCCACCGCGCCGCCTGCTCGGGGCGGCAGGCAAAAGCGTCGCGCCGCGGCGGGCTTGTTCGGCAGTCGGCTGAAGAAGCCCCGAGGCGGGGAAGCGGCGACTAGGCGGGAGGAAGCGGCCGCGAAGGCGGCCCGCTTTCGCAAGGCGGTGAAGCAGCCGCAGACGGTGTCGGCGTAACTACACTCTCCTAAGTGCATTCTTTTTTCTTTTCTCTGGTAGCTCCTGAATCCTTGTCTTTTTCTCCAAACAACCAGAGCTCCCTTGTCGCTCGAGCGGGCTGCAGCCGCCTCCATCGTTGGGTCGCCGGGAGGATCCGGGAGCACTACTCGCCGCGTGGACCCCCGTGCCGAACTCCAGGCGGCGACGGAGCGGAACGCGCGGGAGGCGCGAGAGGAGCGGGAAGCGCAGGAGGCGGAGGCGTTGAGGGCGGCCGCCGCCAAGGCGGCGCAGGAGGAGGAGGCGGCGAAGGCGCGCGCTGCCGCAGCGGCCAAGGCCCAAGCAGAGGCTGCGGCGGCGGCGGAGGGGGCCTTGCTGGTCACCCCACTGCGCGTCGCGGCGCCTGGTACCCAGGAGCCCCCGCCAGGAGAAGCCGGCGGTGACCAGCCGGGGCTGGAGAGGGATGACAACGTCGTCATCCTGGAGAGGGCGCCGGCGCCGACCCCGCCGACTAGGACGGCTCAAGACGGCCGGCCTGATCTGCCGCCTGCGCAGTCGGCGGGGGGCAAGCCGGCCGCGAGGACGGAGCTGGCGGTCCGGATGCCGCCAAGCCGGCGCGCGAGGAAGGCAGCGTCGGAGCTGCAGAAGGCTGCGTCGGAGCCGCAGCCGGCCGCGGGCTCCAGCTCGTCGGCCTAGCATGTGGAGGCGGCCAGCGCCACCTCGGGGTGGACGCCGGGTGGAGGGACGGCCGTGATGAACGTGGCCGCGCAGGACGTCCGGACCCGGCTCCAAGCCCAGGCTACGGCGCTGAGGCGGTACACCGACGAGTTCCTTGCGACCCGGGCGGCCATCCGGGTTAGTCTTCTTATCTTGCTTCTTTTTGATCTTGGTTTCTTCCGTGGGGGCGCGTCAGTGCACCCACTGGGTGTAGTCCCCGAGTTCCGAGTCGGCTGCTGAGCAGGCGGCTTGGAACTTCTTAGTGGATCTAGTTTTGCTGTTCTTGTTCTTACTTCGCTCTTCTGCCTGTCTTGCAGGGCTACCACAATCTTCGCGCGGCTGCCTTCAACTCCCAGGCTCGGGAGCTGACCCAGAAGACCGCCGACCTAACTGAGAGCCGGGGTAAGTGCTTTGTTCTTTATCTCACGTGGGGGCGCGTCAGCGCACCCACTGGGTGTAGTCCCTGAGATCCAGGCCGACTGCTGAGCAGTCGGGTCGGATCTTCCTTGAAGACTTCCTATTATTGTTTCTTCTTTTTCTGCCGTCTCTGCAGCGGCCAACGCTAGTCTGAGGGCACAGCTGGGAGGGTCTCAGGCTGCCCTTCGTGCCAAGGAGGCCGAGTTTGCCGCCTTGGTGAAGGAACGTGACCGCCTGGCCAAGAGGCTGGCCGACCAGGAGGAGGGCCACAAGGCGGCTCTGAAGGCGTTGCAGGACCGCGAAGCCGCCCTCCAGGCCGAGTACGAGACGGAGGCGGCTGGCTGGGCCGAAGCAAGGCAGACTCTGATCAATTGCTATGGCCAGATTGAAGATTTGGTTGACGGTAAGCCGCCTACTTCTTCATCCTTTCCTGCCGTCTGCCGCTTTTGGCTCGTTTTCTGACTTGGTGTTTTCTCTTCTTTCTCTTTCTTTCTTGCACAGAGTACTTCCCTGGCTACTCTACCGCCGCCAACCAGATCATCGAGGCTCGCCTCGACGCATGAAGGTAGGCTGGCGCCAAGATTGCACCAAACGCTGGCCGTTTGCTGGAGGAGCAGCTCTTGGCGATCCAGGCTCGCCTCCAACCGGCTCACCGACTGCTCCGCCGTCTTCAGCGTGCTGGGGCGCAAGTGTTAGCCGCCCTCTGGCCTGGCGAGGTGGTTCCCCGCACCCCCAGTCGGACTGCCGACTGGCTGGAGGTGGCAGTCGGCCGCTTTGAAGCCTGGAAGGCTTCGGCGGCTCGGTCCGGCGCCAGGCGGGCGTTGGAGTTCGTCAAGGCCTGGTATCCCGGCCTGAGTCTGGACCAGCTGGCTACCTGGCGGCAGCAAGCCGACACGGAGCTGGAGCCGGCGCGGCCGGCTATCATCCGACGGGCTTCGGCGATCGCCGACTACACCGACACCAGTGCCTTCGTCCCTGAGGTGGATGACAAAGGTGTCGCCCAGCCGGAGGACTGGTTCGGGCTGAACCCAGCAGACGGCGAAGACTCGGCGGAGGAGATCGACTCCAGCGACGAGGGCGAAGAGGAGGAGGAGGAGGGTGAAGACGCCGAGCCGGATGGTGGAGCAGCCAGCCAGCCTCAGCCTGACCGCACCTCCAGCAACACGTCGCGCGTGGGTGCGCCGCCTGCCACCGATGGTGGCCAGGCTGAGACCCGCCAGCCGGCCACTCCTTCAGCCGGCGACGCCATCTTCACCGACCAACCCGGCTCACGCACCGCGCCTTAGTCTAGTCTGCTGTCTTTTGTTTTCCTGTCTTATCACTTTTGGAACAATATTTTGTTAAGTTTGCACAATTCCACCCATTGGGGGTGTATTCGAACTATGTCGATTGCCGGCCTGTTGAGGGCTTTATATGTATATATGACTATGCATGTGTTTGGCTCTTCCTTGTTCTTTGCTTTTCATCCTTCTACTGTTTCCTTTGCCGCCCTCCCTTGGTTGCCGCCTCCCCAGTCAGACAGTTGCTCTGCAATCTGTGGCTGGAGAAGTGCTTGGCCAATTGGGAGGGCAAGTACTCTAGCTTTGTTGGATTAGAGCTAAGTGTTTAGGCAGCCGGCCAGCCGGCTGTTCTGACAGCCGACAGGCGTGGTTGGAGGCCGTCTTTTCGCTATATAAGTTCATTAGTCCTTAGCCGTTTTTCGTGTGGGCATCCTTTCTGCCTTGGCTCTTGCTAGTCGGACAGTCGGTTCTTCGAGCCGCGACTTTCAACAAGAGAGGACTTGGGAGCCGGCACACTATGTCTGACTTCAGGTAGAACTTTTAATATAGCTCAAGGCGGCCAGTCCCCGGGCCGACTAGTCGAACCCGGTGCCAGACAAGAAATCAAATGTTATAATACATTCATGGATATGACACTCGTCACTCAAAAATAAAGGCAGTCCCCGAGTACTCCTCGGGGAGCCTGTTGTCTCATACTTAATACAAAAGGGTAGCATGATACATACTGCTTTCAACTATAAAATCTTCTCAGGAGGTTCGCGTTCCATGGTCGCTCTGACTCCTTGCCGGAGTCATCTCTCTTGCGTGCTCTTGGTTTTTGCGCGTCGATCAGGTAGTAGGAGTCGTTGCCTAGTGCCTTGCTGATGACGAAGGGGCCTTCCCAAGGGGGCGAGAGCTTGTGCTGGCCGACTGTTCGCTGGATCAGCCGAAGCACAAGGTCATCCTCTTGCAAGGATCTTGGCTTGACCTTGCGGTTGTGGTAGCGGCGCAGCCCCTGCTGGTAGATGGCGGACCGACTGAGTGCCAACAGCCGGCCTTCTTCCAGCAGGTCGACGCCGTCTTCTCTTGCTTCCTTGGCCTCCGCCTCCGTGTACATGGTAACCCGAGGCGAGTCGAACTCGATGTCGGTTGGAATGACAGCCTCGGCACCATATACAAGGAAGAATGGAGTGAAGCCGGTTGATTTGTTGGGGGTGGTACGCAGACTCCAGAGGATAGACGGCAGCTCATCAAGCCAGCAGCCGGCCGATCGCTCCAGTGGTACAACTAGTCGGGGCTTGATGCCGGAGAGGATGAGTCCATTTGCTCGCTCGACCTGGCCGTTTGACTGCAGGTGGGAAACGGACGCTAAGTCCAGTCGGATGCCCTGCGTCGCGCAGAAACATGCTAGTGCTCCTTTGGCAAAGTTTGTGCCGCTGTCGGTGATGATGCTGTGCGGCACGCCGTACCGAGTAGTGATGTCGGTGATGAATGTTACGGCAGTCGGCCCGTTCAGCTTCTTGATTGGCTTCGCTTCGATCCATTTTGTGAACTTGTCCACGGCAACGAGCAGATGAGTCAAGCCGCCGCGGGCTGTCTTGAAATGGCCCACCATGTCCAGTCCCCATACGGCAAAGGGCCAGGTGAGGGGAATGGTCTTGAGTGTAGAAGCCGGCAGGTGTTGCTTGGAACTGAAGACTTGGCATCCTCTGCAGCTCTTGACTATCTGTTTGGCACCTTCCAAGGCAGTCGGCCAAAAGAAACCGTGTCGGAAAGCTTTGGCCACAAGTGATCTTGAGGCTGCGTGGTGGCCGCATTCGCCTTGGTGGATATCCTTGAGGATTGCCACTCCTTTTTCTGGCTCGACACAGCGCTGGAAGACTCCAGTGACACTGCGCTTGACAAGCTCTCTGTTGATTATTGCATATGCTCCGGCTCGTCGTTGCACTAGTCTCGCTGAGGTCTCATCAGCCGGCAGCTCTCTGCTGACTAGGAATTTGAGGATGGGCTGGGCCCATGATGGAGTAGTGACTTCTTCTTCTGTTAGTGCAGCCACCATGACTCGGGTGGGTGGGTCGGGTGGCGTGGAGCTGGAGTCGGCCACCGCTTCTTGCACCGCTGCAGTCCCCGAGCCGACTGCTGCAGTCCCCGGGCCGGGTTCTGAAGTCCCCGGGCCGGGTGCGACTACGGTAGTCCCCGGGTCGGGTGCGACTACAGCAGTCCCCGGGCCGGGTCCTGAAGTCCCCGTGCCGCCTGCGGGATTCCTCCAGTCGGATCCGGCTGTATCGGGCACAGGCGGTACGAAGATAGAGTCTGACTCTGGAGACGGCTTGATGGACGGCTTGAGGAGGCGCTGGAGGGAGACGCCGGTCGGTATAGCCTGTCGGGTGGAGCCGATCCGTGCCAGGGCATCTGCTTGGTCATTGTCGGCCCTTGGCACATGAAGGAACTCGCACCCTTCGAAGTACCCACTGATCTGCTGGACGAGGAATCGGTAGCTCGCCATGTTTGCGTCCTTGGCGTCCCAGTCGCCAGATGACTGCTGGACCACCAAATCTGAGTCGCCATAGCACAGGATCCGGCGTATGCCGAGCTCTTTGGCTAGCCGGAGCCCATGTATGAGTGCCTCGTACTCGGCCACATTGTTGGAGGCGGCGAAGTGGATTTGCAGCGTGTATCTGAGCTTGTCGCCTTTGGGAGAAGCGAGGACGATGCCGGCTCCCAAGCCGGTGCGCATCTTGGACCCGTCAAAGTGCATCCGCCAATGGGTAGAGTCGGGAGCCGGCGGCAGGTACTGGGTCTCGGCCCAGTCGACGAGGAAGTCGGCCAGTGCTTGGGACTTGACGGCGGTGCGGGGCTGGTAGAAAATTGTGTATGGCGCCAACGCAATGGCCCACTTAGCCACCCGGCCGGATGCATCCCGGCTGCCTATGATCTCGGCCAGCGGGGCAGTGCATACGACCGTGATGGGATGCTCTTGGAAGTAGGGCTTCAGCTTCTTGGCGGCAAAGTACACTCCATAGCACATCTTCTGGTAGTGCGGGTAGTTCTGTTTTGAGCTGGATAGTACTTCGCTTAGATAGTACACCGGCCTCTGGACCAGCTGGGCTCGGCCTTATTCCGGGCGCTGGACCACAACAACTGTACTGACTACTCGGCTGGTCGCGGCAATGTAGAGGAGCATGGGCTCCTTCTCAGTCGGTGCCGCCAGGACAGGCGGAGTGGTCAGCATCTTCTTCAACTCGTGGAAGGCTTGGTCGGCTTGGTCATTCCACTCGAAGTGAGTGGACTTCTTCATGAGTCGGTACAGGGGGAGAGCCTTCTCTCCTAGCCGGCTGATGAAGCGGTTTAGGGAGGCCAAGCACCCGGTGAACTTCTGCACATCTCGCCATTTGGTGGGAACCTCCATCCTCTCGATGGCCTTGATCTTCACAGGGTTGCACTCGATGCCGCGTTCGGAGACCAGAAAGCCTAGCAGCCGGCCGGCTGGTACTCCGAACACGCACTTCTCGGGGTTGAGCTTGATTTGGAATCGGCGCAAGTTGGTGAATGTTTCTTTGAGGTCTTCCAGCAGGGTGCCGCGCTTCTCTGTCTTCACCACAATGTCGTCTACATAGACGTGGGCATTTCTACCGAGTTTCTTGAGGAGGCATTTCTGCATGCAATGGTGAAAAGTGGCACCGGCATTCCTCAAGCCGAATGTCATAGTCAGGTAACAGAAAGCTCCGAATGGTGTGATGAAGGCAGTCTTCAGGCGGTCTGCTGGTTCCAACTTGATTTGATGGTACCCTGAGTAGGCGTCCAAAAAGCTCAACAGCTCGCATCCGGCTGTGGAGTCTATCACTTGGTCAATCCGTGGCAAAGCAAACGGATCCTTGGGGCAGGCCTTGTTGAGGCTGGTGTAGTCTATACACATGCACCACTTGTTGTTCTTCTTCAATACCAGAACTGGGTTGGCAAGCCACTCTGGAAAAAATACTTCCATAATAAAGCCAGCGGCGAGGAGCGGGGCTATCTCTTCTCCTACGATTCTTCGCTTCTCTTCGGACAGTCGGCGGAGGGGCTGCTTGACCGGCTTCGCGTTGGCTCGGACGTGCAATTTGTGCTCGGCGAAATCCTTCAGGACACCCGGCATGTCCTTTGGGGACCATGCAAAAATGTCTCGATTCTCACGGAGGAAGTCGACGAGCTCGCCTTCCTATTTGCTGTCCAGGTTTGCCCCGATGACAGCAAACCTCTCCGGGTTCTCCGGGTCCAGAGGTATCTTCTTCGTCTCTTTGGCCGGCTGGAAGGAGCCCTGCGCATCACAATCCTTGGGGTTGGGGGACAGGGCCGGCTGCTTGCCGGCCATGGCCACGACCCGCTCCAGCATCTTCTTCTCTTCTGCCACTACGAGGGACTCGGCCAGCCGGCTACTGGCCATGGCGCACTCGATGGACTTCTTGTAGTCGCCGGCTACCGTGATGATCCCCTTCGAGCTCGGCATCTTCATCTTCAGGTAGGCGTAGTGGGGCACAGCCATGAACTTGGCCAGAGCAGGCCGGCCAAGCAAAGCATGGTAGGGGCTCCCCAGATCCACTACTTCAAACCAGATCGCTTCTCGGCGAAAATGATCCTTGTCTCCGAAGAGAACATCCATCTTGATCTTGCCGATCGGGGAACAAGACAAGCTGGGGACGATGCCATGGAACACGGTCCGGCTTGGCATGAGCTGCTTTGGCTTGATGTTCAGCTTCTCCATGGTATCGTGGTACAGTATATTGATACTGCTTCCGCCATCTATCAGGACGCGGGAGAATCGGGCAGCTCGCCTCTCCGTCGCGAGGGTGACATCCAAGACCAGTGCGTAGGAGCCAGGGGATGGCATCACCTCTGGGTGGTCATCCTGGCTCCAGTTGATGGGCTTCTCGGACCAGTGCATGAACTCGGGAGCACTAGAGGCGACTACGTTGACCTCTTGGTGCCGACGGCGCCGACTACGCTTTTCCTTGGCTTGGCTGGTGAAGACGACGTAGGCGGCATGCTCTTCAGGGAACTCATCTTGAATGGCTCCGACTGCCGGCCGAGCTGCCGGCTGCTGGGGGGCTGGAGGCGGCGGGCCGGGAGGCGGAGGCGGCAGCAACCCTTCGCCCTTGGAGATTCGCGTGAGCCAGTGGCATTTTCGGGTCGTGTGGTTGGACGGCTTCGCGCCGCTGTGGAACTTGCAGGGAGCGTCGAGAGTCTGCTCGTAGGAGAAAGCCGGCTGCCAAGCCGGCCTGCCACCCTTCTTCTTTGGAGCGCGCCGCTCTTCGAGCTGCTCATCTTCAACTGTGGCCACCTGCCGACTAGTGAAAGGCGGCATGGGGGCCTTGCGCTTGTGATCGTTCTGGTAGGGGCGCCGATTGGAGTCGCCAGCCGGCGTCTTGGGAGCCGGAGCGATCACCTTCCCAGAGGCGTCCACTCGGAGCTCGGTCTTCATCGAGGAGTCGGCCGTGGCGTACTTGTCCGCGATGATCAGGAGTTCGTCGAGAGTAGCCGGCTCGTCGTAGAGGAGTCGGTGCTTGAGGAGGGTGCCCTCTCGGCACCCGGCGGTGAAGTACTTGATGGCCTGAACTTCGTGCACCCCCTCGCAGGAGTTGCGGAGCTCGGCCCACCGCGTGAGGTAGTCGCGGGTCGACTCATTGGGCCCTTGAACGCACAAGGAGAGCTGGCGAGGTTTGGGAGGCCGCTTGTACGTGCTGGTGAAGTTGCGGACGAAGACTTCCGTGAAGTCCAGCCAGCTGTTGATGCTGTAGGGCTTGAGGATGTTGAGCCAGGTGCGCGCCGTGCCCTGCAGCATGAGGGGGACGTACTTCACGGCCACGCGTCGATTGCCATTGGCTATGCTGACAGCAGTGGAGTAGTCGATGAGCCAATCTTCCGGCTTCACAGAGCCGTTGTACTTGGGCGTGTCTCTGGGGAGCGAGAACCCTTTGGGGAAGGGCTCGTCGCGGATGCGGGGGCCAAAGAATGGCGGGCCGACATCGTCTTCTTCTTCCAGCGCCAGGGATCGAGCAAGGCAGTCGATCCGGTGGCGGGCGACATTCTCGCCGACTCCTTCCCGGCAGCCTAGTCGGTCACCAAGAGTCGGTGCGTGACAGGCGGCGGGGTGAGACGTCTTTCCCTTCGAGGTGGGCGAGGAGGCAGGTTTCCTTGGCACTCCACCGCTCGAGGGCGGCCTTCCGCGTCGCGCTCGATGGTGATACGAGTCCGGCTGCGGCTAGCAGCCGGCTCCTTGTCTTTCCTCTGGCGGGTGCCGCTCGCAGTCGGCGAGCGGGACGTCGCAGCGTGCTCCCGGCGGGGGGGATGGCTATCAGCGCGGGCGCCGGCTTCATGCCATTCTGCGGCCGCATCGATCAGTTGTTGGATCCGTCTTGTCATGTAGGGGAGCTCATCGGCTCCCAGCCCATTTAGCTCTTCTGCGGCCGCCTGGGCGGCTCGTAGATTCTCGAGCGGGGTGGCGTAGA
Source organism: Triticum aestivum (assembly GCF_018294505.1). NCBI lineage: Eukaryota > Viridiplantae > Streptophyta > Magnoliopsida > Poales > Poaceae > Triticum > Triticum aestivum. The sequence continues at coordinate 150,443,004 of NC_057799.1, read as the reverse complement.
CGGGGCGATCTGCCTCCAGCATGCTGACGATAGCCGCGCCGCGCTTCTGGACGAAGCCGGCTCGGCTTGGGCCGCTAGGCGGCGGCGTACCGAAGGCGGCGCGGTCGACTTCGCACTGGTGGGCCTCGGTGAGGCGTCTCATGGAGGCTATCTTCTGGCCCTCCGCGACGAGGGCAAGGCGGCGTGCCTCCACGGTCTCGGCGTTGACGTTGGCCGGGATGGGGACGGACAAGTCGTGCATCGCCACTTGCAGGGCCTCGTGGGCGTTCTCGCCCGAGTTGGCGACGTGGCTGATGACCAACACTTCGGTGACAGCGCTGCTGCCGCTGTCAGCTCGAGGAAGGGGTTCGTCGAAGACAACCACGTCGGAGGGGTAGGCGTCAAGCGATGCCGTGTCGGAATCGACAAGCATCGGATCAGTGGAGCCGACCGACTCCAAGTCTGCAGCAGGCTCGCTGGAGACATGAAGTTGGTCGAGGAGGCTGACGAGGCGGCTCTCGGGGTAGTCCGTGCCTGCGTCGGACGCAGGCTCGTCGGAGATGCGAGCCTCGCCGAGAAGATCGGCGAGGCAGCTCGCTGCGCAGGCGTCGTCGACGCCTTGCAGCGCGTCGGGGCAAACGCCATCGGGCGCAGCAGGCTGGCTGCGCTCGCGGGGGAGGAAGAGGGTTCCCGTCCAGAACAGGTCTCCGGACGACGGTGCACCTGGCCCCAAGGTGGGCGCCAAATGTCGGGTGGTAGGTGCGACATATGCCAACGGGTGGCTTATCATGGTGGGTGCCAGTAAAACGTCGCCGGTGCCTGGAAACGGGATGAGGCAAAGACATGCACGCCGGCGAATCTTACCCAGGTTCGGGGCTCTCCGTGGAGATAACACCCCTAGTCCTGCTCTGCGGGGTCTCCGCATGATCACTAGTTCAGAAAGAGTGGCTACAAATGCTCCTAGAGCTGTTGGGTTCAAGCGAGAAGAAGAGCAAGGCTAGCTCTCACTTCCCTCTCTCTATGGTGCGTGTGTCGCTCTAAGAAGCCAACCCTTTGCATGGGTGCCCCGGGGGGTTTATATAGGCCTACCCCCGGGGGTACAATTGTAATCCGGCTGGGCGCAGGTCCCAGTCGTCAGTGTCTGTGCTCGCCGGCTTCTCCGCCGGCCGTTGGGGCCCGCCGACTGGTGGGTCCCGCCGGCTGCCGGCCTCTTGGTCGACAGGCCGGCCCCACTGCCTAGGGGTCTTGTCGGCGGCTGCTTACTGTAGCCTCGCCTCTGATGACGAGGGCTTGGTCGAGGTAAGCGTGGCTACAGTGTGCCGCCTCTAGGGCTCTCACTGTAGCCTTACCTCGTCTTGTCTCCTTAATGTGGCTCATGCTTCGAGGGAGGGGAGTAGCCGGCTTTTGGGGGCCGGCTACGCCCTTGGCCGACTGGGGGAGGCCGGGCCGCCTTTGCGCCTCTCTCTGGCAAAGGGGGCCCACCGCCCGTGGGCCGTACTGGCACCTGTCATGGACGACGTTGTGGCCAGCATGGCTACAGTGCCGAGCTGAACGGGAGGTGACCGGCCCGTACGGCGTCCTGTGGCCATGCCTGCCTCGGGCTTCGGGGGTAGTAGGCCGCACTGTGGCCATACTCCGTCTTTTCACCATTATGTGGGCGTAGTTCTGGTGGGTGCGGCCTTGGCCGGCTTTGTGGAGTCGGCGCGCTTCATGGCCGGCTCTTGGAAGTCGGTCCTCTCGGCGCCGGCTTCCGGGAGTCGGCCATCTCGCAACTATCTTGGGGGAGGTTACCAAGGCCGGATCGCCTTTGTAGAGTCGGCCCCTGGGGTAGTCGGCCAGGGGAAGTCGGCCCAAGGCTTCGAATGCTTGTAGGCTCGATCGGCCTGATAATTTTTGAAGAACCATGGGTAGTCGGTTAGGCTACCCGTGGCCATTTACTCCGACACAAAGTTTACTAGTACTAGTACTACTACTATAGTCTATAGAGGTACTATACTAGTACTAGGAACCGGATGGAGGAATGTCTGCACTCTTATTATATTTTTAAAATGTGATAAAGCAATCTTCAACACATTTGGTTCTCTTCGAGGGTTCTCGAATGTGATAATGGAAGTTGATTGCATGGAACACTCGCCACAATTCTCGCTTAATTCTGGCTCATATCCTATTACAAATTGGAGCGCTCGGTAATATTTCCTCTTTTTTTGTTATTCAGCATGTAAACAGGTCAGCAAACCTTGTGGCGCATCTTTGTGCGAACCGTCCTTGCTGCACTTTGAAAGGGGCCGAGAGCTGGCTTGATGAAACACCTCGCTTCCTACTTCTTTTTTTGCGGGGTACCTCGCTTCCTAGTGACCAGTGTCTTGGCTGATCGTCCTAAGAATGCTTATATATGAATAAAGCTCTCTCATTTACCCGCAAAAAAGATTAAGCCATATTAACCGGAAAGGAGGGAGGATGGACTAGCACTACTTGTTGGTGTGTCCCGTCAACTCCCAGAACAAGGAGAAGCTTGCAGGACAAGGTGAAGCTTGCATACGCCTTTTGACTAATGCAACGTACCCTCGCCTAGGTGGTGGACATGCATCAGTTCATTCGGTGTCAGATTGCCAGAGGCATACACTGTAGTATCGAACATGCGGAGTACCATCATTGTTCGACTTCACGAAGAGGCGAAGAGCCAAGCGGAAGGTTTAGTAGTACGAGTAGTACTACTACTAGAACCGCATGGTGGAGCCTCTGTACTCTCTTTTTTAATCTCTGATAAAGTACACATTTATTCCGGAGAAGGGCGGAAAACAGCAACCCAACATGTAATGATGATATCGATCAACCATGATCGAATATATCTTGGCCTCCGTGCGAGCCCATCTATGTGTTCTCGCTCCTCGTCTCTCTCAAGGAACGGCGGGTTGGCCATTTTGCCGTCAATTGAGATCGGTTTGCTCACACTCCGGTCCCACATGTCAGTGATATGCCAAGAGGAGGTGCGTTGACCGATTGGCCATACGCGTACTTGGTTTTGCACCTTCATACTACTCCTCCCTCCGTCACAGTTTACAGGGCGGGCTTCATTATGATGCATTTCTCTCAATGCATTTCCACCACCAGCGAGACTTTAGACGTGTTTGGTTTAATGCTCAATTAATTAGGGCGTGGTAACCGCAATTTTCTCTCGATGTAGTACTACGGAGTGGAGTAAGTGCATGCATGTGTGTACCCGGCGTGGAAGCACTGCATGCATGTGTGTACGCATTATTTCCTCTAGTAATAGACGCCATGCTATAACTACCAATGCTATTTTTCAGGCCGATCGCTAGTCACCTTGGTCCCAGAGATTTTCTCTTTTTCTGAAGTGCGCTCTATAAACAGTGACGAATGGAGTACTATGAGCGGATTCAAATAAGAGCGTATTGATGGTTGCTTCTTCCGAGCAACTTACAGTGGGAAAGGTGGGGCTTATGATTTGACTACTCATTACTCACTATTAATGCGGCGCAACGACCGGTCTGAGTCTCCCATGCGGCTGTGCACTACCCCCTCGGTTCTTAAATATACTCCGGAGTATTTGTCTTTCTAGAGATTTCAACGAGTGACTACTCAAATATTTGTCTTTTTAGAGATTCAAATGGACTACTACATACGGATGTATATAGACATATTTTAGAGTGTAGATTCACACATTTTGCTCCGTATGTAGTCACTTGTTGAAATCTCTAGAAAGACAAATATTTAGGAACGGAGGGAATACACATACGAAGCAAAATGAGTGAATCTACACTCTAAAATATGCCCATTTGAAATTTCTAAAAAGACAAATATTGTTGATGACAGTTGCGACGACAAAAAAGAAGCATATTCCTTGTCCTAAGGGAAGATAACAACACTGTTGTGTTTGTCTAAAATGGTGTGAGGACGAGATTGCAATATGGAAAGTACGCCGGACGAGCTACGTTTTGTGCAAAGAACTATGGAAGATCCACATGCAGCGACGTGGGAAGACGGGTTGTGGAGCAAGGCCGGAGGGGATACCTGGAGGTCGTCGGATGTAACTAGGTGAGCGGCGGCGGGCGGAATCTGCCCATACTGCGGCAGCGAGCAGGTGGTGTAGGCCCTACCGCGCTGGGGCTTGGTCAGAGAGAACGGCGTGTACCACAGATCAGGACGTGCTGCCTCGGCGCCGTCGAACAGAGAAACGATGCGCGTCCTCCCTTTCCGCCAGCGGACGAGATGTGGCCGGATCAGTGACCAACGATGAGAGAGAGAGGCCACTGCAGCCTGGTGTGAGATACTCTAAAGAGAGACAAACCAGGTAGGGAGGCTCCATTGTATATAGTGGAGCGGACTACCTTTTTCTCCATAAAAATAGTTTTATATTCTGTGTACGTGCCATTGAGCGATATAACTTTATTTAAAAATAACGCGCCAACGCATCAAGTCGAACTTTGTTTCATGCATGTGTGGTACACGACCTCCATAGGTAAACAACCGCTACACGCGATCAAATTAGCACGTGGGCTGCCATTTCGTACAGAAATGAGCTCCATCGTGTACCCGCGCGGGTGTGGCTGGGCACGAAGCGTGAGTACGTGCACGGTGCATCTATTCTCTTCTTGTATATGTACACCACCTACGTGGGGTTGTGTGAGAGAGATGCAAAAGTAGAGAGATATAGTGTGTGGGTTCGTGAGAGTTTTTTTGGGGGGGTCAATCAAAAAATGTAACATATGCAATGTGTGTGAAATAGAGTCCCAGATATATCATTTATATAGAGGGGGCGATCCACGAGAAGAGAGTGGAGGTATCATCGACTTGAGGTGTCCATAGAATAGAAGAGAGGGATGATGTGTGTGTGTGTGTGTGTGTGTGCACGCGCGGTCGATAAAGAGTGCCATCGAATTTGTGTGTGCCCACGTCAAAGATATAGAGTGGTTGGCCTACTAGAACGAGAGAGGGGACAGGTGCAGTTTGTGTCTGTGGCATGGATACCTACCTACAGTGCTCGACTATCGGTGTGTGGTGGGGGGGGAGGGAGGCCTAATTAACTATAGAGGTACAATGGCTGGTATATGTGTGGAGGAGGAGAGAGGCCTACCTCGTGTATTAAGGGAGATCGATCTACCTCATGTATTAAGGGAGATCGATCGGCATCCATGCATATGTGTAGGAGAGGAATAAGGTTAGGAGAGAGACAGAGCTAGAGTGTTGGAGGGGGTGGTAGTGGAGTTGCTTCTAACAAATGGTGGGATAGGCTTGCTAGACAATTGGAGGGCACGCCTGCAATATCAATAAAAGAGGGGATGGCTGCCTGTCTGTGCACGTGCATGTGAGAGACGGGTTAGGAGGCATGCACGAATGATGAGCGGGGACGATATGGTTGTGGTAAGAAGACATAACTACATAGGAAGATCAATCGTCCTTTGTCAGAGAAAGGAGAGACATAACTTGTGAGGTACGTCGATCGATGGGGGGGAATAGTTAAAGTCGACCTAGGTATATGTTGGGAGATCGATCGGTATACATGCATGTGTGTGTTAGAAGCAAATGAGGCACGGGGAGAAGGATAGAGAGAGGGATGCATCTAGGAGGTGGTGCGAGAGTCATACTATATCGAGGGGGAAGGAGTGTGCGAGTACGAGATCGATGAAAAGAGTGGTGGGAGTGAGGCATGGACGGTGATAAGAGAAGAGGGGAAGCTTGTGTTTGTGCTAGGCACACCTGGCTAGAAAGGCATATCGATCGATGTGTGCCGTAAAGAAGGAGCTGGGGGGCCTACACACACCGTGGGTGAACGACCTAAAGTGAAAAGACGAATTTGCGCGATGGAGCTAGCGAATGCTGATGGAGGGTGAGAGGGATGCAGGTGTGTGCATGCACGAGAGAAAGTTAGCACTAGCTAGCTACAAAGATAAGAGGATTGTGTGGGTGTAAAAGACAAACAGAGATCATATTTCATTATAAAAAGCGAATTCGGATATTTGAAGAATTTATCATAGTGTTTTAAACCGATGCATGTGTGAATATATATAACGATGATACACATGGTGTGGTTATGAACATGTTATACTACATATAATATATTTTATCTCTACTCTTATAAAAACACGGAGTTGTTGATCATGGTGTGCCTACCATCCTGCAATATAGGCCGTCCGATTTATATCTGACGGATAGGAAGGAAACTATGGCAATTTTGAAAAAAGATACCCACACCCTCTCCATATTTGCAAATTAGGCCTCCCCTTGATCATGTTGATATTCTGTGGAACGCATGGGCATCTTGCTAGTACTACGTATAATATATAGAACATTGATCATAATTTGGGCTAATGTGTGGCTTTTGCAGCTCAGGTCTAAATACTTGTCATAATGTAGGGGGCGGGGCCCTATACTATGTGTGATAAACACGGTGTACACGTATGGAACATGGTTTAGATTATGAATATATAGTTAGTACATAAAATGTACTATTATTTGGAATCAACATCAAGTGTATTCAAAAAATATAATTCGAGTTCAGGTAGTACACATAGTTCATATCTATCTCTATAGTAATCATGTGGTGTGTTATTAAGGTAATACACGAATGATGGTTGAAGTTGGCAACAATCATGATTATAGATTCTTATTGAAATAGGGAAACGAATTCAAATTCAGTTCGAATTGTAGCGGTAGTATAGACATTTGGAATGCACTAAAATGTTGGTATGAGTAGGTTACATGCATTATACAGCAAGTGAAAAAAATAATTGGACATAACATGGATTCATACTATCGAATAGCATTTAATTGCACTAAATTGTTGGTATGAGTAGCTTTAAATAGCATTTTTATAGTAAAACGGGGCAAGACTCTCTCCTTGTGTGGTGTGAATAGTTTTATTTTTTCGTTTTCTTTTTGGTTGAGGGAAGTGCGAATTGATTTGGTACGTACAAGTACAATATTACACGTTAGGCTTGTCCCTAAAATTCAACCCGCACCTTGTTATATCCCGAAAATTCAGATATCGTGCTCCCAAAACTGGCGCCTTCACAACCCGCGCCTTGCTATCCCGAAATTACAACGCGCGCGAAAACTCCCTCCAGCTGCCAAATCCCGACACGCGAAATCCCCCTTCTAACCCTAAGCCGAAAGGGCCGCTAGTTCAAATCGGTGGGGGGTACTTTTGTAACACACCCTACATTTTGGACAAGCGCGTCCCTAAGTCATGGTTCACCCCCTCCCATCGCCTCCTTTTTGCCATTCAAAATCCCATGCCGCCATAACCTCTCCGCTCCAGCCACGAAACCCCACCCTCCTCCGTCCACCACCTCACCGCTGCCCAGCCGGAGCCTCTTCCCCGACGACGTCGTCCACCGCAACAGCTCGACGTCCCTTGTCCACCTCCCCGGATGAGGATCCGTCATCCATCTCGTCGTCCCGCCGGTTCAGCCGCCCCGTCTTCCACCTCCAAGGAGCTGCTCCGACGATCGCCTCGTCTATTGCGGCTGCTCCATCCCCATAGCACCGCCTTAACCTGCTCCACCGGAACAGCAGCATCCTCACCGACTCCTCGGACGAAGCCGAGGCCTACTCGGCGCCACCAAAGAGGTTATACACTCATCGTATCGCACCTTCTCCTTAGCTCGACCTCCCGGCGCCGATGGTTCTCCATCCCGCACCCCCATGGAGCGGCTACCTTGAAGCCAGCGCCGCGGGTGACATCTCCACGGCGGCTCTCCCCCAGTGCGAGGCCCCTTCGGTGGCGGCGTCCATACCAACCAGATCTGTTGCTACTGCTCCGGCTGTCGCTCGCTTGCTCGCGTTGCTGCTGCTCCGGCTCTCGATCGCTCGCTCGCCCAGCTGCTGCTGCTCCGGCTCTCGCTCGCTCGCTCGCACTACTGCTGCTGCTCTCCGCCTCGCTCGTGGTACTGCTCTGCTCCGATTTAGCTACACTTCAGTCGACTGAATCGACTTTTGGGTCAGTCGATTTTCAGGGGGTGGGGGGCTCGCCGGAGTTAAGGAAGAACCACCCGCAGCGGGGACGGGGGCTCACTGGAGAGGTACCCCACTATCTATCTTAGGGTTCAGGGTGGGGGCGGGGGGCCTATAGGGCTGGCCGGGGCGGCGGCGGACCAGCGGTGGGGAGTTGTTTCGGGGCGGCGAGGTGGCGCTGGGGCCGGCGGTTCGGCCGGTGGTGGCTGGCGGCTCAGGGGGGTGCAGGTTGAAGATGAACTGCAAGCCCTCCCTAAACTACATGTCCAGTGCCTCTCTGCTACCATTGCGTTCAGTTTCGACAGTAACATTCAGATTCCACAGTAAATTTCAGTTTCGACAGTTAAGTTCGGTGTCAACAGTTTTTACCTCATCTGTTGTAGTCAGGTGGTTTTTGTTGATGCAAAATTTACATCTATTTTACATCATCTATTGGAGATGCTATTAGAATCCCACTTGAGATTGACGATGCCTGTCTTGTGCTGCTTCAGCCTTGACGTCTTACGGCTCACCGGGGCTGCTCCAACGACAGAACGATCCATCACAACAGAGCAGTGCCCTGGATGCCGTCTACAGATTCCTCAGATCTTCCTCCACACCTCCTACAGCCACCTCTGCCTCAACTGCTTCAGCGACCAACCCAATGATGCTGAGGTCGACACGGCTACGGCAAAGAGGTTGTACACTTGTTGCATCACTTATTACTATACATTCATGTCGATCCATTAGGGCTATTTTGGTTCAACGGAAAAACATAGCAATAGGGAATTTTCCAATGGCACTCTACTATTCAATTATTCATGCATTTTGTTGAAAGGAATGAAGCAAAACATCCACCTGGACCTACTTTTGAAAATCCTATGCATGAAAACAAGACCAAGTGCATTAGTGGCAGAATAACATTCTAACTGTACACGCTTTCATATGGTTTCACTTTATTTTGGCCATGTTTCTTTGCATTCCTCTGCTCTTCCAATTCTTGTAAACCAAACACCCAAGTTGACAGAAATCATGTGTTTACAAATGCTTTGTTTACCATGTGCATTCCAATCCTATTCCGGTGTTTTTCCTATCCCTGCGTTTTTAGAATCATGCAAGCCAAATGAGCCCTTACAGAATTACTTCAGTTACAGGTAGGTGTCGAAGGGAACTTTGTGTGGTTTGTCCTGCTCCTGCCGCGACACCGTCCACCTCACCTAAGGTGCTCCATCGACAGAAACATCCACCAAACCAGACATCACGACTCCTGACCGTCTTTCGCCGCCTCAGATCTCCTTCCCTGCCGCCGGCACCCACCGCAATGGCATCACCATCATCGACTCAGCAGATGAACATAAGGAGTACACGGGTCCACAAGAGAGGTCACACTCATTTGATTCTGCTTATGTTATGCATTGCTTAAAATTACCTGCTACTTTATTGTCCTGTTCACATCTTGGACTCCAAGTCAGGTCCAAATTAATGTTCAAACTTGAGTTCTAAATTAGTTGTGGGGCACATATCGAGGAAGCAATGAATAATATCTCTGTCTAATATCTGGTTCACCTAGGGTATGCCTACGTTGTTCATCTTGGGTGGGAAACAAATAGTAAAGCAATCATCATCTGTCTTTTTATTAAATTAAAGCAATCATCAGCCTGCTATCATTATTTTTGGATCCATCCACTGGTTATTACCATCACTCTAAATTTCTGCATGCTCTCCTTACATAATCTCACCATATTTTTTCGTATGCATGTCAGATATTGTACACAGTCATGCTGAACATGCAGAGAAAAATAGAGGAGTTTTGCGTGGCAATACAATGTCATGCAGACATCGCTCCATGGTGGGTTCAATGGCAAACCCTCCCACCCCTCTCCAGATTGTAATCCAGAGGAAGATATCTGTTCTGAGGCGGATTCAGACGCCGCTCACCACTCCTATTTAACCCCCAAGGTGTTTGCTCTGCCTTGGCATGATGATGTTAGTCATATCATGCATATGTTGCCTTGCAGTGCCTACTTTTGACATCATATATGTCATCTGCTTAGTTTAGACATGTTCTGTCGCCACCTGTTTAGTTTCAATATCATATATGGGAATTATGCAGTCTCATGTCTTTCAGCCAGCCATAATATATGTGAAATGTGCAATGCCATCCTGTTTAACCAGGCATCATATATTTGAATGATATCTTGCCCATCCTGTTCTTCATTACATTTCCATTTTTCGACAATTTTTGTACATTAAACTACTCTTCCTGTGAATCAGCCATTTGGGTGCGAGATTGAAAAATCTGGAGTGAAAACAAGGCCTTCAGATCAGACAGTGCTCCTGTCGAAGCAGATCTCTTGTTGGGTCCCGATAGCTCCTCATAGATGGATTCAGAGACAGATGACCAGTCCTATTCCCCCACCGAGGTGTATGCTCTAACTTGGCACGACGTTTTAGTTATTCATCATATCTTTGAATTATGTTATGCTATGCTATCCAGTTTAGATAGACATCATATATGTGAAATTATGTCATGCTATCCATTTTAGTTAAACAATATACATGTCAACTATTTCATGTCCTCTTTTTTCCACACTATCTATTGCATATGTCTCTCATACAATGTATGTACATTCAACTATGTTTCCTGTTTATCAGCCATTTGAATTGGAGCGAGTGATGCCAGCATATAGCGGACTAAAAACACGGTCTTCAAATAAAATAGTGCTACCTCTTGGTGGAGATAGCACCCCGGTTGTACATGCACGAGAACCAGCCCTACCACACATAACCCAAACTCTCGCAGATTGTACCCCTACTGCGATGGACAGAGAACCAGCTTCACCCAATCTAACCCCAACCCCAATAGATAGTAACACAGTTCCTGTTGACACAGCACCATCTCCACCACAGAGCTCCCAAACAAGAGCAGTTAGTAAGGCAGCTCCAGTGCCCATAGGGCCAGTACTACCACGGCGAACCCCAACTCCACCAGTTAATACGCCTATTCCTATGGAGGAAGCACAACCAGCTAGTCGTACTTTAGCATCTATCGCATTTGATGTTGTTAAATCGTATGTGCGTATCTTCCCATCTTGGAAATACTATTATTGAAGATGAAGGAAAATGCCAGTTGCAGGTGTTTGTCGAGGAGTTATGTGTAAGTAATGTTATTCATGGCAATTACTTTGCTTTGTCCCATACATCCTACCTCCATGATGGTTATAATACAGCAAATTTTCCCATTTTTCTCTATAGAGAAGGACCGATTTGGAAACTCAGGACGAGGTAACCTGTGCTAATACCTCTGCTATCTTCAAGAATGCTTGGTGGCAGTATCGGAATTACCTGAAGAAAATGTACTTCACCGGCAAAGAAACTCATCAAATTCCCTTATGTTCTCCTAAGACACATTTACTGGACGATGACTGGGAACGCCTTGTTCTGTACTAGTCCCGAACCAAGAATGTGGTAAGGTCTATGAGCTCATTTTCTATTTTTAATTACTATATTCTTGTGTCTTACTGTACTCTGTTCATGTAGAACAAGTGCCTAAACCTGAAGAACAACTGTTCTAATTTAAGATTCCATTACTATCATAGTTCCAAAAAGCACTAGGCGTTAATTGTGCATTTTGCCACCGCCACCGCCTTGCGCTTTAATGACCAAAGCGCATGCTTATGCGCAGTTATGCACAGATTAAGCGTAGTTATGCGCAATGCGTTTCGCCAACGCCTAGAGCTTAGGCGCGCTTAAGTGCTCGCTTAGGCGCGCCTTTTTTAACTATGATTGCTATCATGCATACTGCTTTGCTCTTGTATCACTGTATTTGCTCATACAAACTTATTTTTAAATTGAAGGATCCAATCGACACTCCAATGGCACAGCAGGTATGTTCACGCATGTTTCTTTAACAGGCTTGCTCTTATCAATAGCTCTGTTGATTTCAATTTCAATTGTGTATACAGTTGACTTCTCATGTCATGCACATTACTAGCATCACAACAAAGCAAATAGTGTTGTTGTACTTGTAGACCCGTGGTACCCATCTGAAATCTTGTTGTGCCGTGTAGTTTCCCACGCTTTGTATTCTTTCACTGCTGCTTTGTCTTGAACTGATATGATTTGAACCGTGTCTCTATTTTGATTTGGCAAAACAATGCAGTGACCATAGGACATAGATATATGTTTGTTTGATGCTTTTATTATGTACTAGTACTTGGCAATAGAAGACTTGGTAGTTTAGTAATGTCCACCTTACTAATGCACTGGTTCACCGAAATGAGTTTCATATACTAGTACATGCTAAACTGTTATGTGTCTTCTTGTTTCTTCTTTTAGAATGCTGACAGAATATTGGGGAAGAGTGTCTTATTAAGCAATGGTAAAGGAAGTAATGAAGATAAGGTTCAGGATAGTGACACGTCCTTGTTGGTCTCCAACAAAGCTGATAAAACAGCTAAGGAAGACTATCTCGAAGACAGTGAGACAACCCCAAAGTCCTGTCTTGGTTTAGTGTTGGAGTTACTGGCCACTACCACTTGCACAAGCTATTCAAACTCATTGTCTGAATCAGTTCGGTTTCTTGAACTACAAGCTGAAAGACATCGATCAACTGTGCTGCGACAAGAAGCGGAAGGACTGCGGAAGTCCCTAGAGCATTGAGATGCATACTTTCTGATGCAACACCAAACGTTGGAGGATTTTAGTGCCAAACAGGACAAAGCTAATAAGCTTGCTAAGCTTATTGCCAGCATGTGGATACCACATTTATTGAGCTCTTCTGAAGTTGTTTCAGTTATGCTCTTGTTTTGCTGCCGCGTTTATTTGCACTGGTGGCCAATTTTGACGGCCAATGTATGTAATATGCTGCTTTGTTCCCTATATTTGCACTGGTGGCAAACTTTGATGCCCAGTGGATGTAATATGTGTAATAGCGGTAATAGGCTAGCATTAATTGCTTGCTTATTTATTTCCTTATTGTCTTATTTAGTTGTTTGCTTGTAGTCACTGCAGTTCTTTTTCTATGTTTTTCTAGTGGCCACAATAACCTATCTTTGGAAACTAGGCCAAAATAATCATGGCAACACACGGACTGTTGTAACCATGGGCCTCCTGCGGGCCGTATGATCCATGGGCCTTCTACGTGCCATAGGATCCATTGGCCTTCTATACGGGCCGTAGGATCCATGGGCCTTCTACGGGCCGTACGATTCATGGGCCTTTTATGGGCCGTAGGATCCATGGGCCTTCTACGGGGCGTATCATCATTTCGCCAATCATGGGCCGTACTATTCGTGGACAATAACGGGCCGCTAATAGGCCATATTTGATAACTCTATGAAAACAGCCCAACGGGTTTTTTTACATGAAAACGGCCCAACGTATTATCGGGCCACAAACAGGCCGACTATAAGCACAGGCTGAATTTGGCCCACAAGCAGAAAATGACAGTAACGGACCGTAAGTAAACGAATGTGGAAATGAGCCCAAAAATTGGCCCCGAGAAGGCCGAATGATAACATGGGCTGGAAACGGCCCAGCGGAATAATGGGCCGTTAATGGGTATAAATTGATACACTGTTCATTACGGCCCAGTTTCACCACGTGCCGTTAATGGGTATAAAGTGATACACTGTTCATTACGGGCCAGTTTTACCACGGGCCATTAATGGGCCGAGAGTAATAAGGGCCTCATATGGGCCGAAAGACGTCATGGGCCATACATGGGCCGGAAGTTAAAACGAGCTGGAATTATATTGGACGGCCCAGATGACGCTACTGGGCCTAATTTGGATAGGCCGTAAACGGGCCCTGGGTTAGTGGGCTATAAATGGGCTATATGCAAACAGGTCGTCCACCTTTTGACCAAGTCAAACGGGCTGGCCTTTTCACAGGAATGGGCCTCTGTTGGGCCGTGCCACGTGTCGACATATCATAGGCGCTTTGGGTCCAATGAGTGGATGACATCTGTCCCAACGGTAAGCCGACACGTGTTTCCTCCAGCCAATGATGATTTTACACGTGGAAAATCCCCACTGGTCGGGGCTATTAACGGGTTATCGGATCCACAACCAGACCCGATAGCTTAACGGCGTTTTGTTACGGTGGATGCCACGTGTCGGTCACCCTTGATGAAAGCACTTCTGTGACGCGTGATTTATCATCATGGAAGTGGACACTTCCGTGATGATAATTTTGGTATTGTCATGGAACACTTCTACGACAGCACAGGTATGACTATCTTGATTCTGTCATAAATTTGTCATGGATGTACATGCATGACAGAAAACGTGACCTAATGTGACAAAGACGTATCATCACGGAAGTGTATTTTTTTTGTAGTTTATGTAATCTAGATTATTGACTCTAGTGCAAGTGGGAGACTGAAGGAAATATGCCCTAGAGGCAATAATAAAGTTGTTATTTATATTTCCTTATATCATGCTAAATGTTTATTATTCATGCTAGAATTCTATTAACCGGAAACTTAGTACATGTGTGAATACATAGACAAACAGAGTGTCCCTAGTATGCCTCTACTTGACTAGCTCGTTAATCAGAGATGGTTAAGTTTCCTGACCATAGACATTTGTTGTCATTTGATCAACGGGATCACATCATTAGAGAATGATGTGATGGACAAGACCCATCCATTAGCTTAGCATTATGATCGTTTAGTCTTATTGCTATTGCTTTCTTCATGACTTATACATATTCCTCTGGCTATGAGATTATGCAACTCCTGAATACCGGAGGAACACTTTGTGTGCTATCAAACGTTACAACGTAATTGGGTGATTATAAATATGCTCTACAGGTGTCTTCAATGGTGTTTGTTGAGTTGGCATAGATCGAGATTAGGATTTGTCACTCCGAGTATCGGAGAGGTATCTCTGGGCCCTCTCCGTAATGCACATCACTATAGGTCTTGCAAGCAATGTGACTAATGAGTTAGTTATGGAATGATACATTACGGAACGAGTAAAGAGACTTGCTGGTAACGAGATTGAACTAGGTATGATGATACCGACGATCGAATCTCGGGCAAGTAACATATCGATGACAAAGGGAATAAGGTACGTTGTTATGCGGTTTGACCGATAAAGATCTTCCTAGAATATGTCGAGCCAATATGAACATCCAGGTTCCCCTATTGGTTATTGACAGGAGATGTGTCTCGGTCATGTCTACATAGTTCTCGAACTCGTAGGTTCCGCACGCTTAACGTTCGATGATGATTTGTATTACGAGTTATGTTGGTGACCGAAGTTTGTTCGGAGTCTCAGATGAGATCACGGACATGATGAGGAGTCTTGAAATGGTCGAGAGGTAAAGATTCATATATTGGAAGGTTATATTCGGACATCGGAATGGTTCCGAGTGATTCGGGTATTTTTCCGGAGTACCGAGGGGTTACCGGAACCCCCCGGGGAAGTGTTGGGCCAACATGGGCCTAAGGGAGAGAGAGGGAAGCCCTCTGGAGGTGGCCACGTGCCCCCCTCTTTGAGAGTCCGAATTGGACAAGGAGGAGGGGGCGGCGCCCCCCCTTCCCTTTCCCTCTCCCTCTCCTTCCTATTCCCTCCGGAGGAAGAAAGGAAAAGGGGGGCGAATCCTACTTGGACTAGGAGTCCAAGTAGGACTCCCCCCATGGCGCGCCCCTCCTGGCCGCCGTCCTCTCTCCCCCCTCCTTTACATACGTGGCCAGGGGCACCCCAAAAACACATCAGTTGTTCCTTAGCCGTGTGCGGTGCCCTCCTCCACAGTTTACCACCTCGTTCATATTGTCATAGTGCTTAGACGAAGCCCTGCGCGGATCACATCACCAACACCGTCGCCATGTCGTCGTGCTGACAGAACTCTCCCTCGACCCTCTACTGGATGAAGAGCTAGAGGGACGTCATCGAGCTGAACGTGTGCTGAACACGGAGGTGCCGTACGTTCGGTACTTGGATCGGTTGGATCGTGAAGACGTTCGACTACATCAACCGCGTTAACTAAACGCTTCTGCTTTAGGTCTATGAGGGTACATGGGCACACTCTCCCGTCTCGTTGCTATGCTTCTCCTATATAGATCTTGCGTGATCATAGGAATTTTTTTGAATTACTACGCTCCCCAACACCCGATTGGTTTTTGGTGGCTACAGAGGCTTGCGGCAGCGGAACTCCCCATCTAGGTTTCTTTTCGGGGGTTTCTGTATTTATAGGAATTTTTCGCGTCGGTTTCACGTCAGGGGGGTCCATGAGGAGCCCACAAGGACGGAGGGCGCGCCCTAGGGGGGTGGGCACGCCCTCCACCCTTGTGGAGGCCTCGTGGCTCTTCTGGCCCAACTCCTTTGCTTCGGGGGCTTCTTCTGGTCCATAAAAATCACCGTAAATTTTCAGCTCATTTGGACTCCGTTTGATATTCCTTTTCTGCGAAACTCAAAAAGAAGGAAAAAACAGAAACTGGCACTGGGCTCTAGGTTAATAGTTAGTCCCAAAAATCATATAAATGCATATAAAACATCCAAGATAGATAATATAATAGCATGGAACAATCAAAAATTATAGATACGTTGGAGACGTATCACAGTCCTACACCTAGACCGATGATGGCACACAACAACAACATCATTGGGCCGCCGGAGAATAGCAGTCGGAGGGGGTGGAGGAGGAGGACGGTGAGGATGATGATCTGGATGATACAACAGGCGATCCAAACAAGAAGGGTAGAGGAGAAAGCTTCAACATGCGGGAGGAGGAGCTATTGTGCGATGCATGGTTGTCCACTAGCATTGATCCGATCCATGGCACGAAGCAAAAGGGCACAACCTTTTGGAGGAACATTCACATATGGTTCCATGAACAAAAGGATTCTGCGCCCTACTCTGATGCGCTCATCTGCAACCATGAATGGAAGTCTCTCAACCATCGATGGTACACCATCCAAGAGGCCGTGTCCAAGTATTGCGGGGACTTGAAGCATCTCATCGCACGGTGGTCTAGCGGTGCTAAAATCACCGAGCAACTAAGTTGATCACTAGCCGGAGATGCATAGTTTTGTTGATTATTAGCCGGAGATACATTGTTTTGTTCATCACTAGCCAGAGATGCATAGTTTTGTTGATCACTAGCCGGATATGCATTTGTTTTGTTGCTCACTAGCCGGATATGCTTTTGTTGCTCACTAGCCGGATATGCATTCTTTCGTAGCCTACTCGTGCTTGTGTGGTGTACAAGAAGAAGTCATTCACCATCATGCATTGTGTTGGGAAACGTAGCATGCAATTTAAAAAAATTCCTACGGTCACGCAAGATCTATCTAGGAGATGCATATCAACGAGAGGGGGAGAGTGTATCTATGTACCCTCATAGACCGAAAGCGGAAGCGTTTGACAACGCGGTTGATGTAGTCGAACTTCCTCTAGCTCCGACCGGTCAAGCACCGAACATACGGCACCTCCGAGTTCTGCACACGTTCAGCACGATGACGTCCCTCGCCTTCTTGATCAAGCAAGGAGTCAAGGAAGTAGATGAGTTCCATCAACACGACGGCGTGGTGACGGTGATGGTGAAGTGATCCGCGTAGGGCTTTGCCTAAGCACCGCGAGAATATGACTGGGGGTGTAAACTATGGAGGGGGGAGACGCACACGGCTAGGCAATTGTCTCGTGTGTGCTAGGCGCCCCCCTCCTCATATATATAGGTGGGAGGGAGGGAGGGAGGAGCAGACATAGGAGGCGCCCAACTAGGAGGAATCCTACTTGGAGTCCCTCCCAAGCCGCGTGCCCCCTTGCCATATATAACCGAGGGGGAAGGAAAGAGGGGGGAGAGGGAAGGAAGTAGGAATCCTAATCCACACTCTCCTTGCCCTCCCCTCTTACCTTCTCCTCGTCATAGGGCTGGCCTCTATAGATGTGCACCAGGGCTAGTGTCTTCCCTCACTTGGCCCATAAGGCCCATATCTTTGCCGGGGTGCCCGAAACTCCTTTCTGGTGACCCGATAAGTACCCGGTACACTCCGGAACACTTCCGGTGTCCGAATACCATCGTCCTATATATCAATCTTTACCTCTCGAACATTTTGATACTCCTCGTCATGTCCGTGATCTCATCCAGGACTCCGGACAACATTCAGTCACCAAATAACATAACTCATATAATACTATATCGTCAACGAACGTTAAGCGTGCGGACCTACGGGTTCGAGAACTATGTAGACATGACCGTGACACCTCTCCGGTCAATAACCAATAACGGAACCTGGATGCTCATATTGGCTCCTACATATTCTACGAAGATCTTTATCGGTCAAACCGTTATGACAACATACGGTATTCCCTTTGTCCATCGGTATGTTACTTGCCCAAGATTCGATCGTCGGTATCCACATACCTAGTTCAATCTCGTTACCGGCAAGTCTCTTTACTCATTCCATAATACATCATCTTGTAACTAACTCATTAGTCACTTTTCTTGCAAGGCCTCTTATGATGTGCATTACCGAGAGGGCCCAAAGATACCTCTCCGATACTCGGAGTGACAAATCCTAATATTGATCTATGCCAACCCAACAAACACCTTCGGAGATACCTGTAGAGCATCTCTATAATCACCCAGTTACGTTGTGACGTTTGGTAGCACACATGGTATTACTCCAGTATCCGGAAGTTTCATAATCTCATAGTCGAAGGAATATGTATTTGACATGAAGAAATCAATAGCAATAAAATTTAACAATCAATATACTAAGCTAACGGATGGGTCTTGTCCATCACATCATTCTCCTAATGATGTGATCCCGTTCATCAAATGATAACACATGTCTATGGTTACGAAACTTAACCATCTTTGATTAACGAGCTAGTCTAGTAGAGAGTTACTAGGGACATGGTGTTTTGTCTATGTATCCACACATGTATCAAGTTTCCGGTTAATACAATTCTTGCATGAATAATAAACATTTATCGTGATATAAGGGAATATAAAATAACAACTTTATTATTGCCTCTAGGGCATATTTCCTTCAGTCTCCCACTTGCACTAGAGTCAATAATCTAGTTCACATCGCCATGTGATTTAACACCAACAGTTCACATCTTTATGTGATTAACACCCATAGTTCACATCGCCATGTGACCAACACCCAAAGGGTTTACTAGAGTCAATAATCTAGTTCACATCGTTGTGTGATTAACACCCACAGAGTACTAAGGTGTGATCATGTTTTGCTTGTGAGAGAAGTTTAGTCGACGGGTCTGCCACATTCATATCTATATGTATTTTGCAAATTTCTATGTCTACAATGCTCTACATGGAGCTACTCTAGCTAATTGCTCCCACGTTCAATACATATCTAGATTGAGACTTAGAGTCATCTAGATCAGTGTCAAAGCTTGGATCGACGAAACTCTTTACGACGAACTCTTTATCACCTCCATAATCGAGAAACATTTCCTTAGTCCTCTTTAAGGTAACTAAAAATAATTTTGACCGATGTACAGTGATCTAGTCCTGGATCACTATTGTACCCCCTTGCCAAACTCATGGCAAGGTACACAACAGGTTTGTCACACAGCATGGCATACTTTATAGAACCTATGGCTGAGGCTTAGGGAATGACCTTCATTCTCTCTTTATCTTCTGTCATGGTCGGGTTTTGAGTCTTTACTCAACTTCACACCTTACAATACAGGCAAGAACTCCTTCTTTGACTGATCCATTTTGAACACCTTCAAAATCTTGTCAAGGTATGTACTCATTGAAAGTCTTATCAAGCGTCTTGATCTATGTCTATAGATCTTGATGCCCAATATGTAAGCAGCTTCACCGAGGTCTTTCACTGAAAAACTCTTATTCAAGTATCCTTTTATGCTATCCAGAAATTCTATATCATTTCCAATCAACAATATGTCATCCGCATATAATATCAGAAATGCTACAGAGCTCCCACTCACTTTCTTGTAAATACAGGTTCACCGAAAGTCTGTATAAAACCATATGCTTTTATCACCTCATCAAAGTGTATATTCCAACTCCGAGATGCTTGCACCAGTCCATAGATGGATCGTTGGAGCTTGCACACTTTGTTAGCACTTTAGGATCGACAAAACCTTCTGGTTGCATCATATACAACTCCTCTTTAAGAAATTCATTAAGGAATGTAGTTTTGACATCCATTTGCCAGATTTCATAAAATGCGGCAATGGCTAACATGATTCGGACAGACTTAAGCATCGCTACGAGTGAGAAAATCTCATCGTAGTCAACACCTTGAACTTGTCGAAAACCTTTCGCGACAAGTCGAGCTTTCTAGATAGTAACACTACCATCAGTTTTTGTCTTCCTCTTGAAGATCCATTTATTCTTAATGGCTTGCCGATCATCGGGCAAGTCCACCAAAGTCCACACTTTGTTCTCATACATGGATCCTATCTCAGATTTCATGGCCTCAAGCCGTCTGTCGGAATCTGGGCTCATCATAGCGTCACTACAAAAAAAGACACATCCGTGACATTTTGGGCCGAACGAAAAAAATTCTGCCATACATATGACACTTCTATGACGATAATTGTGACAAAACCCGGTATCATCATAGATGTGGTGGGCTCCTACTTCTATGACAAAAAATCATGACAGAAAATGGGCTTCTCGTCCTGGGCAGGCCGGAGACGCAGCTGCATGACATTCTTTGGGCCGTCCATGACGGAAAAAACCATGGTAGAAGCAAGGGCGAGGAAAATTTCGGGGAGTTCCTGGTTACGGTGGGAGGTCGGGGGCCGAGCGATGCGCGTTTCTCTCGTACATGTACGCGCGTGTGTGCGAGGCGTTGGCTCTAACTGAACCCAAGCGAGGCGTTGGGCTCTAACTGAACCCGAGCGATTGCACTGCAGGCTACACGTTACTGAACCCGAGCGATCGATCGATGGCTGTTAACTGAACCCAATCGAGCGATTCCTTCGCTACTGCTGCTAACTAAAGCCGATCGATGCTGCCTCTGGGATGAACAGTGAGCGCTGCGGGGGGGTTTGGATGAACAGTGAGCGGTGGCGTTGCCTCTGGATGAACAGGACCCCGTGGTGTGGTGGAAGGCTGGATGAACAGTAGACGGTGGAGGGGTGCCCGTGGAGGGGTGGTTGAACAGGACCCCGTGGTGTGGAGGGCTGGATGAACAGTAGACGGTGGAGGGGTGGTTGAACAGTAGCCGGTGGAGTAGCGCGCGGTGGAGGCTGGATGAACAGGAGCCTGTGGAGGCTGGAGGAGGTCGACGGTAGCCTGTGGAGGCTGGAGGAGGTCGACGGTGGAGATGAACAGTATCCCGTGGAGTCCCGTTTTGCGGTACGCCACACCCCTCCCGATGAACAAGACCCCCGTTTCGACCGTAGGAGGTCCGTTTCGCCCGTTTTGCGGTACGCCACATCCCTCCCGATCAACAGGACCCCTGTTTCGACCGTAGGAGGTCCGTTTCGTCCGTTTTGCGGTACGCCACACCCCTCCCGATCAACAGGACCCCCGTTTCGACCATAGGAGGTCCGTTTCCTCCGTTTTGCGGTACGCCACACCCCTCCCGATCAACAGGACCCCGTTCCGAACGTAGGAGGTCCGTTTCCTCCGTTGTGCGGTACGCCAGGCCTCGTTTCCATCGCTTGTTCTGTCCAAGCCCTCCCGATGAACACGACCACGCATTCCGTTCCGACCCAGCCGGTTGGCTCCCACGCGTTCTGTTGCCTCCCGATGAACACAACGCATTCCGTTGCCTCCCCATGAACACGACGCATTCCGTTGCCTCCCCATGAACACGACGACGACGCTGTTTCTCTGTTCCGACCCAGCCATGTACACGAGCCCTGGCTGTACGTATGCGCGAGTAGGCATTCGACACCCCACCCGTATGTACACATACGTGGCCGTATTTTCTTTCTTGCACCCTGGCCGATGTACGTACGTGTACATGCTACGTGCGCGCCTCTACTACGACACGTACGCGCCTCTACTACGACACGTGCGCGCCTCTACATCCACCAGTATATATGTACGTACACGTTCGCGACCAGAATGACAACGCTACGTACGCTTCGACCAGGTGGGTCCCGACTGTCGGGCACTTCCTTGCCTGCGAAGATGTAGCTGGTGGGTCCCAGCAGTCAGGGGGGCGAATCGTTTTTTTTTCCGGACGCACTTCCTTGCGTTCGAAGATGTAGCTGGTGGGTCCCAGCAGTCAGGGGGAAACGTTTTTTCACGAAATACAGTGGCCCGTCCGGTGGGTCCCAGCTGTCAAGTGGAGGAATCATTATTTTCCCGGAATAGGGAGGCACTTCCTTGCTGCGGCCATGGACCCAGCTGCCAGCCTCTCCACGTACAGTCCACGTCCGATGGAAGTCGTTCCTTGACCACGTTGACCAGGCCGCGCCGAGAGCACCAGGGCGGTGGACAACGGCGAGGCCTAGGAAGGGGACGACGGGGAGCCGGGGAAGACGCGGCAGTGGAAGCCCGCGCGGAGAGGAGTACGAGGGTTCACTGGTTCGGCTACGGTGTGAGGCTGCCGTCGCCGCAGGGCCTGGCCAGCGGTGGGAATAGTAGGGGGCGGTGAGGCCTCCGCGGAAGCACAACCGGCCACGGGAGGCAGGAGCATGCGGCACGACCGGCGCTGCTTTGTGCGGCTGGAGCAAGAAGACCAGAGGTTGAAGAAGCACTACGGCCGTTGGATGGACATCATACGGTCACTGGAGCTAGAATCGTTCATATTGACTAAAGTTGACAAAGGCCCCCGTCCCAGTCAACTTAGTAGGCCCACAAGTCAGCCTTCCCACCGAGGTGGGTCCCAGCTAGCAGGGGGAGTATTCATTTTTTTTGTGCGTAATAAGGAGGCACTTCCCTGCGTGCGAACATATAGCTGGTGGGTCTGAGCTGTCAGCGGCGGTAACGTTTTTTTCATGAAATACAGAGGCCCTTTCGGTGGGTCCCTGATGTCAGGTGGAGGAATCATTATTTTGCGCGTAATAAGGAGGCATTTCCTTGCGTGCGGCCGTGGACCCAGCTGTCGGCCTCTCCACGTACAGTCCACTTCAGATGCCTGTCGGTCGTTGACCACGTTGTCCAGGCCGCGCCGAGAGCACCAGGGCGGTGGACGATGGCGAGGCCTAGGAAGGGAACGACACGGAGGCAGGGAAGACTCGGCAGTTGTTTCCCACGCGGAGGGGAGTACGACTTGTGACGCCCCCGATTTGACCGTACACTAATCATGCACGCAAACGTGTACGATCAAGATCAGGGACTCACGGGAAGATATCACAACACAACTCTAAAATAAAATAAGTCATACAAGCATCATATTACAAGCCAGGGGCCTCGAGGGCTCGAATACAAGAGCTCGATCATAGATGAGTCAGCGGAAGCAACAATATCTGAGTACAGACATAAGTTAAACAAGTCTGCCTTAAGAAGGCTAGCACAAAAGTAGCAACGATCGAAAAGGCAAGGCCTCCTGCCTGGGACCTCCTAACTACTCCTCGAAGCCGAACTCCAGGTAGAATCATCCTCGGGATCTCTAGCTCCTGGACTCCAGCATCTGGTTGCGACAACCAGGTATAGAAAGGGGGAAAGAGGGAGAAAAGCAACCGTGAGTACTCATCCAAAGTTCTCGCAAGCAAGGAGCTACACTACATATGCATGGGTATATGTGTAAAGGGCCATATCGGTGGACTGAACTGCAGAATGCAAGAATAAGAGGGGGATAGCTAATCCTGTCGAAGACTACGCTTCTGGCCACCTCCATCTTGCAGCATGTAGGAGAGAGTAGATAGTAAGTTTACCAGGTAGCATCGCATAGCATAATCCTACTCGGCGATCCCCTCCTCGTCGCCCTGTTAGAGAGCGATCACCGGGTTATATCTGGCGCTTGGAAGGGTGTGTTTTATTAAGTATCCAGTTCTAGTTGTCATAAGGTCAAGGTACAACTCCGGGTCGTCCTTTTACCGAGGGACACGGCTATTCGAATAGATAAACTTCCCTGCAGGGGTGCACCACATAACCCAACACGCTCGATCCCATTTGGCCGGACACACTTTCCTGGGTCATGCCCGGCCTCGGAAGATCAACACGTCGCAGCCCCACCTAGGCACAATAGAGAGGTCAGCACGCCGGTCTAAATCCTATGGCGCAGGGGTCTGGGCCCATCGCCCATTGCACACCTGCACGTTGCGAACACGGCCGGAAGCAGACCTAGCCTAGCAGGAGTTCCAGTCCAATCTGGCGCGCGCCACTCAGTCGCTGATGTCACGAAGGCTTCGGCTGATACCACGACGTCGAGTGCCCATAACTGTTCCCGCGTAGTTGGTTAGTGCGTATAGACCAAATGGCCAGACTCAGATCAAATACCAAGAACTCGTTAAGTGTGTTAAGTATTCGCGAACGCCGACCAGGGCCAGGCCCACCTCTCTCCTAGGTGGTCTCAACCTGCCCTGTCGCTCCGCCACAAAGTAACAGTCGGGGGCCGTCAGGAACCCAGGCCCTCCTCTACCGGGATGGAGCCACCTGTCCTTTCAGCCCCCTCATCAGAATCACTTGCGGGTACTCAACGAGCCGACCCGACTTTAGTCACCACATGTGTCATGTATATAAAGTATATAGTATATACCCGTGATCACCTCCCGAAGTGATCACGGCCCAGTAGTATAGCATGGCAGACGGACAAGAGTGTAGGGCCACTGATGGAACACTAGCATCCAATACTAGCAGTAGGATAGCAGGTAAGGGTAACAACTGTAGCAACAATGAGAGGCTATGCGACAGAATAGGATTAACCGAAAGCAGTAACATGCTACACTACTCTAATGCAAGCAGTATAGAGAAGAATAGGCGATATCTGGTGATCAAGGGGGGGCTTGCCTGGAAGCTCAGCCGAGAAGGAGGGGTCGTCAACACCGTAGTCGTACTGGGTAGTAGCGGCGTCGGTCTCGGGGTCTACCGGAGAAGAAGAGGGGGAAGAAACAGTAAATACGGAGCAAACAAAGCATCACAAAACATAACGAGGCAATACGCGGTGCTAGGTATGCCCTAGAGTGGTACTAGGCGATGCCGGTAAAGGGGGGAAACATTCGGGAAAGTATTCCCGGTGTTTCGCGTTTTTGGACAGATGAACCGGAGGGGGAAAGTTGTGAGTTTTCTATGCTAGGGATGTGTGGCAGACGAACGGGCTGCTTATCCGGATTCGTCTCGTCGTTCTGAGCAACTTTCATATACAAAGTTTTTCCATCCGAGTTACGGATTAAAAGATATGATTTTCAAAAGAATTTATTAATTTCTGGAAATTTAATTAATTATTTAATTTAATTCGAATTGGATTTATGACATCAGCATGATGTCATGCTAACGTCAACAGTCAACAGGGTTTGACTGGTCAACCTGACCAGTGGGTCCCACTGGTCAGTGACACATATTAATTAAACATATTAATTAACCTAATCAGGATTAATTAGGGGTGGGCCCCACTGTCATTGACTGATTAATTAATTAACTAACAGTTTAATTAGTTTAGTTATTTGATTAGTTTAATTAATCAAAAATTAATTAAGTTAATTAATTCTTTAATTAATTAATTATTTTTAATATATTATTATTTATTTATTTATTTATTATTATTTAAAAAAACGTTCTGTGGGGTGGGGGCCCGCTGTCCAGTGGCACAGAGGACTAGCGGGCGTCGGGTGCAGGGCACAACCGAACGGGCGCAGCGGGCGGTGGGTGCTGGGCACCGGGCGCCAGCCCGACTGGCACCAGCCCGGTCCAGCCGCCGCACTGAGCGGGGCAGCGCGCGTAGACCAGAGAGGGCGAGGCCTGGTGAGGTGGAGCGAGGCAAGGGCCGGTGCAGGGGCCGCGGTCGACGGCGAGGTAGTGAGCAGTGGCAGCAGCCGAGCGGCAGGGAAGGGGGCAGGGCGTGACGAAGCGAGGCGCGGGACGCGGCGAGGGATGAAGGCCGGGGCGCGCGAGGCCATGGCGGTGCAGGGCGGGTCGGCGATGGCCGGCTGCGGCCACAGCAGGCGCGCTCGCAGACGAGGCGGGGTGAGGCCTGCACGGGCCGGCCGGAGCCGCGAGCGGCAGCGGGCGCGGCCCCGCATGGGCGGGCACACGGTAGGACGGCCGCAGGGGGGCACGAGGCGCTCACCGCGGGAGGGGGGTGCGATGCGCGGCTCGGGTTCGAGCGCGTGCGCGGGGGAGGAAGAGAGGAGGATCGGGCGCCTGCTCACGGGGCCGGTAGGGGTTCGGGCAGCGGTGTTCGGGGAAGAGGTCGGAGACGGTGTGACGGAGAGGAAGCAGGCCGTTGAGGTGGTCCGGCGAGG
This sequence comes from Triticum aestivum, assembly GCF_018294505.1. Classification (NCBI taxonomy): domain Eukaryota; kingdom Viridiplantae; phylum Streptophyta; class Magnoliopsida; order Poales; family Poaceae; genus Triticum; species Triticum aestivum. Next base: position 150,416,755 of record NC_057799.1, on the reverse strand, counting down.
AAGCTCCGGGCGCCGGCGTCGGCGTCGGGGGTGGAGGGGCGATGGCATCCAGCTCGGGAGGGAGTAGCGCGAGGGAGAGGCGGGGACGAGCGGTCCAGCGCGACGGGGGCGGGTGACGCGACCTTCGGGATCCGGCGGTGGCGTCGATGGTGGGGCGGCGCCTGGGTGGGAGACGGCGAGGTGGCGGCGGGGACGATGAGCGGACGCGAGGGGGGTGCCCCGATCCATATCGGATCGGGGGAGGAGAGAGTAGTGGGGGCGAGTGGGGGGGTTACGGGTTAGGGTTTGGCCGGGTGGTGGTTAAGGGAGCGAGTGTGGGCGGTTGGGCCAGTGGGTCGGCCAGCTGGGCCGTCTGGCCCAGTTGGCCAGGGGGCCTCTACTCATTTTATTTTTATTTCGTATTTTTGATTTCTGTTTTTATTCTTTATTTATTTTCTTTTCTATTTTCTTTTAGTTCCTAATTATTTTATCTTCTTTAAAATACTAAGTTAGCACCTAAATTAGTATCATCAAAATAGGCCACTGCCAAACCTAGTTGGACCCAAAATAAATTAGTTTAATATTTTTATATTTTCAAAAGCAATTAAATTATTATTTTAGCCGCTGTTTTCTTTAATTAGTTTAGGGCATTTAAACACTTTGTAAAAGGTTGGTTCCACCACCAAAACTAGTTAGGGATTATTTGCCACACGATGAACATTTTAGTTTTAATATTTGAAAACTTTTATTGTTTGCTTGATTTTGACTTTGAATTTAAATCGTTTTCGAACTAACGTGAGATTAGCAACAGTAATGGAAGTGACGTGGCATCATTAGCAGAGGTTCACTGTAGCTTAATTATCCGGGCGTCACACGACTGTACAAGGGTTTACTGGTTCGTCTGCCGTCGCCGGAGAATAACAGCAGGTGTGGGTGAGTAGAGGGATGGCTAGGCCAGCGATGGGAGTACGGTGGGGCGGTGAGGCCTGCGCGGCAGCAGAGCCGGCCGCGGGGAGGAGGGAGCAGGCAGTCCCGCCGGCGCTTGTTTGAGCGGCTGGAGCAGGAAGAGCAGAGATTGAAGAAGCACGACGGCCGTTGGATGGCCATCCAACAGTCATTGCTTGTGCGTCAACCTTTTTTTAGGAAAGCCTCAAATCTGTGGAAAACAATATACAGCCCATCTGCCATTATTTCTAATAATTTACAGCTCATTTGCTAATTATTAAGGTTTTTTTTGGAGCCCATATTCTTTTTGTTAGCATTACAGCCCATATTGTGGCCACAGTTAAAAAATTATACGAAATTTTGCATATTTCGGTATGGTCCGAACTGTTTTTAATCCCGAAATTTCGACTCACATTCAAACTGATTTTAAAAATAAATGTATATCAATATAAAATCCAACAAATTCTCCACGCATAAAAATTAATGTAATTTAAAATCTCAAAATGAAAAAAAAAAGATATTTGAAACTAATTGCCGGTTTGATGTGTTTTAAAAATGTACAACCCATTTCTCATTACTGATGGGCCATTTTCTCGGCCAGCCGAATGAAAGCTCTCCTCGTCTTGAAAGATTTGCAGCCCAACAGGCCTGACAAAGCGACTTACTTGGCAAATCACAAAAAAACTGGGTTGTGGTCGTGGACCCAGCTGCCAGCCTCTCCACGTACATTACTCTTCCGATGGAAGTCGTTCCTTGACCACGTTGACCACGCCGCGCGGAGAGCACCACGGCGGTGGACGACGGCAAGGCCTAGGAAGGGGACGACGCGGAGCCGGGGAAGACGCGGCAGTGGAAGCCCGCACGGAGAGGAGTACGAGGGTTCGCTGGTTCGGCTGCGGTGTGAGGCTGCCGTCACCGCAGGGCCTGGCCAGCGGTGGGAATAGTAGGGGCGGTGAGGCCTCCATGGCAGCACAGCCGGCCACGGGAGGCAGGATCATGCGGCACGACCGGCGCTGCTTTGGGCGGCTGGAGCAAGAAGACCAGAGGTTGAAGAAGCACTACGGCCGTTGGATGGACATCGTACGGTCACTGGAGCTAGAATCGTTCATATTGACTAAAGTTGACAAAGGCCCCCGTCCCGGTCAACTTAGTAGGCCCACAAGTCAGCCTCCCACCATGGTGGGTCCCAGCTAGCAAGGGGAGTATTCATTTTTTTGTGCGTAATAAGGAGGCACTTCCTTGCGTGCGAAGATATAGCTGGTGGGTCCGAGCTGTCAGCGGCGGTAACATTTTTCTCGCGAAATACAGAGGCCCTTTCGGTGGGTCCCTGATGTCAGGTGGAGGAATCATTATTTTGCGCGTAATAAGGAGGCATTTCCTTGCGTGCGGCCGTGGACCCAGCTGTCGGCCTCTCCACGTACAGTCCACTTCAGATGCATGTCGGTCGTTGACCACGTTGTCCAGGCCGTGCCGAGAGCACCAGGGCGGTGGACGACGGCGAGGCCTAGGAAGGGAACGACACGGAGGCAGGGAAGACTCGGCAGTTGTTTCCCACGCGGAGGGGAGTACGACTGTACGAGGGTTTACTGGTTCGTCTGCCGTCGCCGGAGAATAACAGCAGGTGTGGGTGAGTAGAGGGATGGCTAGGCCAGCGATGGGAGTACGGTGGGGCGGTGAGGCCTGCGCGGCAGCAGAGCCGGCCGCGGGGAGGAGGGAGCAGGCCTAGACGGGGCAGCCCAAAACCACGTCCAACACTTGCCAAAACTTCGTCCCTCGTTTTCTCTGTGTTTCGCACACTCGACATTGTGTGGGCATTTTTACTGTGCATCATATGAAGATGTGCTATGCATGAATGTTGATCAGCATGATGTTAACTGGCTGGTAGTTCCATTTTCGACCATGAATAAAACTTCCAACATGATGTTCACCCTGTTTGAAAAGGCCGTGTTAATATAAATGCTCTGCCTCTGAAAGTTGCAGTTTCTTATTTCAAACTGAACTTGCAGTTTCTTATTTGAAACTGAACTTGCAGGTTCTTATCTGAAACTGAAACTTGCGGTTTCTTCTCTGAGAATCACATTGTCTGCACTTTTATACTCCTATGAAACTACATTTTTTAAGTGCTAAAAATAGATCTCTAGAATTCATAAAATACTTCATATGCTCAATACTGCAAATCTGAAATTCAAAAGACATTCATATCTGAAAGTCCTCTCAAAATACACAACACAAAACACAATTCACAACCTGCAAATACTGACAACCCTAAGCTCCTCCTGACAATTCACAACCTGCCCGACTATTGGGCTGGGGGCAGCCCCCTCCTATTCCTCGGCGGCACACAGCCGCCCCGTGAGACGATGTGAACGCCGAGGGAGACGATGGCGGGGAAGCGTCGTCGGGCCAACTGCTTTTCTCCTCTTGCAGTTGGGTTCGGTCGACGAAGACTCCACCGGCTCGCTCTGGCAGGACACCCTCACAAACGGCACCCTGTAGATGCTCGATCCTTCAATCTCTGGTGGATGCTCCATCTGGGATCGATACTCCCACCACCGCTCCCTCACGATCGGATTCGGTGAATCTGTTTGCTCCATGGCCCAGAGGAGCAGCTCTATGTACTCCGGCGCGACTCCGTCCGGGAGTATCGCCGCCTTTTCGCTCTGTAGATATTTGGCCATGGATGTCGCCGTCGCCGCTAGTTGGTCCTTGTTGTCAAACCAAGACTGTATCTCCAACATCCTAGCTAGCTTCACAGGGTCGCCGTCTGCAATCCTCACGTATCGGTTGTACTCCTCCATCGATCTACTTCTCCACAGCACCTTCACTCGCCGGCGGTGGTTTTTGAATGGAAGAGGAGAGGAGCAGCGCTGGTTTTGGATTAGAACGGGAGAGGAGCGACGCTGGTTTTGGACTGGAATAGGAGAGGAGGGGCGGTGGTTTTGAAATGGAAGAGGAGAGGAGCGGCGCTGCATTTAGATTGGAACAGGAGAGGAGCGGTGGTGGTTTAAGAGGAGAAGAGCGGAAGAGCGGCGCTGGTGTTGGAAGTATTTTTTTGTTGTTTTGCGTATTTTGGGTCAAAGTTTGACCACGTACTGTATTTGACAAGCAAAATGTGAATGCATGTCACCAAAAATTGTATCGTTTGGTTCGTATCTGGATGTACTTTCAAATTATATTATGTTTGCAACGTATAACATATATTTTATGTGCGAAAATCATGGTCAATTATGACCCAGAATAAAAGGGAGACTAGTTAATGTGGGGTCGCTTTCTTAATTGAAGGGTAAATTGATTTTGATTTTGATCCAGTCACAGCGCGCCGGCCCTCTCGTCCAATCCTAAATCGCTGCCGCACGCTCCTCTCCCTCTTCTCTATTGCAAAACCACCTCCTCTCCTCTCCATCATCTCCATTCCAAAACCACCGTCTCGCCTCTCCCTCTTCTGATCTTCTCCATTGCAAAACCACCTCCTCTCCTCTCCATCATCTCCATTCCAAAACCACCGTCTCGCCTCTCCCTCTTCTGATCTTCTCCATTGCAAAACCACCTCCTCTCCTCTCCATCATCTCCATTCCAAAACCACCGTCTTGCCTCTCCCTCTTCTCTATTGCAAGACCACCGTCTCTCCTCCCATCTTCCAAAGCAAGCACCGGACCACTCAGAAGGACATCTATGGAGAGGATGCAGCAGTGAATCAGGCAGATCACCGGCGGCGACCAGGCAAAGTTAGCCAGGTTGAAGGAGATCCTTAGTTGGTTTGACAATGAGTGGGAGATTTCGAGGACGGTGCGGGCCATGTGGCAATGTATGCGAAAGAGCGAGACGGCGGCGATGAGGGCGGCGATGTACATGTACTCCTCGGCGGCAGTCACACCGCAGTCCTCCGAGTTCATCGAGTATCTCCTCTGGGCGATGGAGCAGACAGATTCGCCCGAGGCGACAGTCAGGCGGAGGTGGTGGGCGTACAGGTCGAAGGTCGAGCACCCAGAGGATAACGAATCGATCGAGTATGGTGTGCTGTTCGTGAGGGTGCAGAGCCAGCCGGAGCCACAGGAGTATTCGTTCTCCCACCATAACTGCAGCCATGTACAACACAGCCTGCACGATATGTAGACGATAGCCAATCCAGGCGTGTCTGCTGGAGTCTGGTCACATGCATGGACGAACTGATCTTCCGTGTCTTGCAGGGATCGTCCAGGCACCAACGTAGTACAACACTTCTCTACTACTATCACTGGTCTCCCTCTTCTATTAAGTCGCCCGACTTGCGGGGCCGGGGAGTGTGCCTATGGTCGGTTCCCAATTGTCGTCCCACATGTGTGTGCAAACGCAATATGACGCGCGTTCCATTCGGAGAGCAGCGTGCTAGACCGACCGACCGTCTGGGGTGCGACGCGAACGCGACGGGCGTGCTGTATACTCCGTACATGTGTACCCCCGTTTTCTAGACGCTTTGCTCCATGGCGCGGGCGCAATCCATGGATAAAAAATTAGTATACTGTATACTATTTAAAAGTCGAGGGCGGGGCTTTTCCTGCGCGGTAGGCGGGGCAGTTCCGCCTAGTCGGTTCGACAGAGACACGAGAAGACGAGGGAGTAGGCTGCTGCAAACGTAGGGCTGTGTGATTTGACAGTGAGTTACTGCTGGACAGGTGGGGCCCCGTGATTTGACTTGCCATTATCATTTTAACTGCAGCGCTACGACCGGCGTGAGTCTCCCGATTCCTGACCACCTCCATACAGGTGCCTCTCCCAATGCTCCACCATGTAGTAGAGGCTGGCTCTTGCATGAGAGCCCACTTCTCCACTTTTTCCTTGCCTCTCTTTCCTCCACATATGCAAAAATGCCATGTAAAGCGCACTATTGTACTTACTTTTACTTGCTCCTACAGGTGCTTAAGCTTGCCACATAGGCATAAAGTCTGATGTGGCAAGTTAATCAAGAAGAGAGAGACTAGTTTGGTGACCCAAGGAAGAAACGGTGCTAAGCGCGTGTACCTAGGTGAAAAGACAATTTTGAGTCTATAGCTAATTAAATGAAGCAAACTTAGCAACACCATTTCATTGGAAGAGGTCACTCCTTGGCAAATGCAATAAATACTAGTACTCCCTGTGACCCATAATATAAGAACGTTTTTGGCACTACACTAGTGTCAAAACGTTCTTATATTATGGGACGGAGGGAGTACGAAGAAAGAGATAGAGAGGAGTAAAAAAATTACACTTACAGCCAACCTTATAGCCAACCTTGTTGTAGTATGAGTGACTAAGTGATGACTATGTATGACATGCCAACATCAGATAGTCTAACGCACCGTGTTAAATCTCCAAGGGCGCGACCGCGCGAGCGACGCGACGGTCGTGGTAGGCGCGATCATGATACGGGCTGCTGGCAGCCCTTGGATCTGAGATCAAACAGTCGCATGCTAAGTTGCTGAAAATTTGCAGAATAACCCTCCAGGATAGGATATTCACCCATAGGTCTAGAATCACGCCATGCAACCATTCGATCTCAGATCCAAGGGCTCTCGGAAGCCCGTATCATGGGAGAATGGAAAGCCACTACCCTGCCGTTCGCACGCTGGCAGTTCGCTCCTACTCGTCCCCGCACGTCCTTCAATACTACGGCGGTTCGCTCCTAGTCGTCCCGTCCATTCACATTACGGCAGTTCCACTAATCCTAACCCTCCTCCCAAATCCATGGCATCCCAAATCTCCACGATCGGCGGTGAGTACAAGGTTAGAACCATCACTGGCGATGAGTTCGACGTCATCTACACCCATTCTTCCGCGACGGTGAAAGGATGTCTTTCTCGCTTCAGACGCTTGTTCGAAGACTCAGATAATGAGTGGGTCGCTGGGCTAGATGTTGAGTACACCACAGTCCTGGGACGAGAGAAGGATCTAAAGGACGAAGAGAGGAAGAAGCCCGCCGTGATCCAGGTATGCGTGCATGACTTATGCTTGGTCTACCACATATGCCATGCCGACGTTGAGTGCCAGGATTTTAAGGACTTCCTCGAGAGCAACCTAGTCAAATTCGTTACTGTAGACTTTGGTAACGACAAAGAAGTCCTGCGTCGGATAGGCCTCGTTGTAGGCAACTCCTTCGACCTCCAGAAGAATCGGCTGGTGTCCTCTCGTCAGCCTTCAATGCTGACCCTGGCAGGAGCCATGGTTCATCCTTCGTACGGTAAACTGGAGAAACCTCCATACACGTTTCATCATCATGCATGGCAGCGGAATGTACTAGATATAGACCATATCCACTACGCTGCAATGGATGGCTACCTTTGCTTCAATATCTACAAGGGTTGGATGAAGAGCAACAGCCAAGTGTGCGGTTCAAGCAAAGAAGTAGCGGCCAAGAGGAAGAGGGACAAGGACGAAGTCGAGGACGTGGACGAGGACTCCGAGTAAGGTGGCAGTGTCATTGCTCATGGTGGTTCTAATGCAGTGTCTACCGGAATAGTTGCAAAGTTTAATTTCAGGTGTGCTTAATTTAATTTGAGGGGTGTGTTGTGCTGAGCCCCCAGCAGAACTATGTTATGTTTCTTCTCGTCACTTTAACTCTTCAGTACGTACATACTAGTATTTCTTACATTTCATCTTTTAGTTGGTATAGTACTACCACTCGTTTCTTCACATTATATACGTACAATATATGTGGCCAACATCATATAGCCAGCAGTTTAGTTGTCAATGAATTTCAGGGTGCTTAGTTTTGTCAAAGAATTCCAGGATGCTTAGAGGGTGCTTGGATCCAAGGGACTTATTTTAGTCTGACTAAAAATAGTCTCTTTAAGAGGCTAAAGTTCCAAGCAACCCTGACTAAAGAGGGGCTAAAACTAGTCTGGAGACTAAAAAAATTTAGTCAGGGGTACCCCTACTAAAATGTGGATTAGTCCTCTCTCTACTCATTTAACTCCTCTCCTTGAACACATGCGAGTTCTGGATTGGAGGGTTTGGAGGATAATAAATGCTCATTAACTTGATTTTAGCCTTTTTAGTATTTGGAACCAAGCATGGGTGAGGCTAGCATGTTTTAGTCCCACTACTTTTAGTCATGGGACTAAACCGTATCCAAGCACCCTCTTAGTTTTATTTGAGGGGTGGGTTGTGCTGGACACCATTATTGTGACTAGCCTTTTTAATAGTACTATATGCATAACTTGGCGACGAGCGCTCTCTATATGTACCACCTTTTTTCAATTTCAAGTTTTGCTCCATGGCGCAATCCATCGATACTACTGCTGTACAAAAGTATACATTTTTTAAAAGGCTAGAGGGCGGGGCAGTCTAGCTTGGTCGGTTTCACGAGAGGCGAGGGCCTTTGTGATTTGACAGCTCATTACTGCTGGAAGGCGGGGCCTTGTGATTTGACTGCTCATATAACTGCGCCGACGACCTGATCGAGGAGGAGCAAAGAACCGTGCGGTATACTCAAGTTTTCCACAGGAGTAGTACTGCGACGGAGGAGCACGAAACACGGCAGCCCAGTGCCATATGGCGATAAAAAATGATCTAATTTGCTAGTCATCTCATTGTTAGCATTGTTCTATTCATTCCCTCAAAAAAACATTGTTCTATTCATGCCTCGCAGAGAACGTGACACGTGCGGCAAAACATCCGAAGCAAAAGATGAAACACAGGAGCAAAAGAAGAAGGAAGATTATCACCCCAAATGATCTAATTCACCGCGGAGTCGTAACTGCTTCTTCATCGCCTCCACGACCTCCATCTCCTTGCGCGTCTCCTCCGCCATCTTCTTCATTCTGTCCATGACGCGGGATTTCTCAACGTGAGCCTTCATCATCTGTTCCACGGCCGCATTACGTACCTTGAGAGCAGCCGGGTGCTCGATGCGGAGCTTCGCCAACTCCTCCTTCTGTTCCATGACGAGGGCCTGCAGCATCTTCATCGAGGAACTACTATTCTCATGCAGCTTCTTCCAGCCGGCGTTCTTCTCCTTCAACAGGTCGATCTCGTGGCAGAGCTTCGCCTTACCCTCCTGAAGTCACAGGATTTCGCCGGTCGCCTTCTTCTCCGAGGTAATGCTCTTCTTCAGCAGCATCACCAAGCCGGCGGTCAACTCCCCCTGCTGATTGAGCTCAGCGGGCATGTCGTCGAGGCTCTCCATCAGCAACTCCATCAAGCCTTGGATGAACTCCTTCTGCTTATTGAGCTGATCAGGCATGCCGTCGATTGATAACGACTCCAGCTCCGCCGGCTCGGCATGTTCGCCTCCGCGGCTAGGGCACTCCTGGGAGCCATCGCCTGCCCGTGAGAGATCTTTCGAGGTCTCTGCGTGGCGGCGAGCTCTCTCTTTTTTTTCCGCAGCCTTGGTTGCCGCTCCCTTGTTACGAGTAGTTCTCGACCTAGAGCTCTGCTCACCGGCCATGGCAACGACGGACGAAGAAGAAGCACTTATGAGGAGGAAAGGTAGAGTAATTTTTGGTTAGGTAGTTCCCCTTTTTATAACCTAAGTACTAGCACTAGTACTAATACCTGCATAGTGGGAACACGTTCAGGTTTGGTACGTACTAGTAGGTGTGAGCAGGCTTTCGAATGTGATGGGAACAAGGTAAAGATTAATTGATGGTTTTGGTTTCAAGGCCCGAAACGGCTCCCGATGAGTTTAGCGGAACATAAATTTCAAGTACTACACTGCTCAAATGCGTAAATATTATGTTACTGTCAAAAATTGGCACAAAATATGAAGGAGACCAATGGAAGTACTACTAGCAACCCACGATTTAACTACTCGCATGCGCGCAGTGGAGTAATAATGTCTTTCTTCCGCCCTCACGTCCACTCAATTTGCATGCGCTGTATTAATTGACCATCAATGAAGTGAACGACTTTACACGTGTCAAATTATCACATGGGGTGGATCTTGGTACAAAATTGCGTCCGCCCGTGTACCCGCGTGTGCGTGCGAGGGAATGAGTGCGTGCGTGGTGTGCGTGCACATCTACGCTTCGTGCATGTACTGCCAGTATGGCTCAGGGAGGACGAGTACATTCTTCTGGAACCAGCAGCGCGTCACTGTGATCAATCCACGGAAGGAGGTTGCGACAACGCCTCCACATGTGCCACGTGGCTTCATGAACTGTAAGAGAGACACTGTGTAGCGTGCCATTGGTATTCTAATTTACGTGTTTTGCACATACTCGAAGTACTAGTAAGGTACACGTGCATTGCATGCATCAGATTTTGCAACCAAATTATGAATAAATACCACACTATAGCATGTAAGCTCTGAGTCATATATGCCTGATGTAGCCCTTCGTTTAATTCTTATAGTTCATCTCATTCAAAATCAATTAGTTTTTATAAAAAAGCTAAGAACGCGGGAATAGGAAAAACATGGGATTATAGTGGAATGTCGTCTTGAATCCTACAGGATTGTACGAGTGTTTGATTGTGTATAGAAAAAAAACAGAATTCTTTCAAAGAGGTTTGAGTGGATGGGATGTTTCCTATGAAATCTAGTGCAAATGAATCATATGGAAAAATTCAACCGTTATATAGTGATAGGACAAATCCAACCGTTATCCACTTACTCAGCCCGCGATGTGCGGTACTACCGCACCAGATATGTGGTACTACCGCAAGGGCCTGCGGTACTACCGCGGGGCACTGCGGTACTACCGCTTGCACGGCAGGAGCTAGACCAGCCCTAATGCGTTGAAGCAAGGAGCGGTAGAACCGCCGGAGCGGTACTACTGCTCCCCCTTGCGGTACTACCGCAAGGCAGGGTTTGTCTGGCTGGGAAGGCACGGAAGAATAAAAATACATCTGTGGCTACTTCCGCTGAGAAACAATCTATGCAAAAATCCGATGCGGTACTACCGCGTAGGGCGGGGATGTAAAAAATTACATCCGCCCCTACTTCCGCTCGTCCTGATGTGCCCGGCCTGAGGCCACGGTACTACCGCGCCCGTGGAGCGGTACTACCGTAAGGGCCTGCGGTACTACCGCGACCCTAGCCGGTACTACCGTGGGCCACTGCGGTACTACTGCTCCTATGAGCAATACTACCGCATGCCACAGCACAACCAACACTAGGAGTCCTTCATTTTGTAGAGACACGGATAAACGGTGGATGCTCCAAAGAGCCAAAGAAAAGGTGGTGTAAAAGGAACAGACGTGTACGTGATGATTCCACCCAAACCTTTCCAAAGCGGACCCCCTCTTAATAGTAAGACTTTCCTACGACTCAAATCCACCAAAAAGAAACGTAGGGAAAACTCCGTCTTCACTAGACTCCGAGGGGCAACGAATCGTCTTGTGCCTAAACATGAGATATCTGAAATGCTCAATCACACGATTAGTCCGCAAATGCATTGTCTTCAATCACCAAAACCACTTAGGGATAAATATGCCCTTATAATCTCCCCCTTTTTGGTGGATTGATGACAATACGGGATTTGCACATAGGGAAATAAAATGAAACATAGGCAAACCCAACATCTATAAAATATAGGCGGGCTCCCCCTAGATGTGTGCACTCTAGAGAAATGTTTTGGACTGCACGGCACACATACTAGGATCAACACTCCCCCTATATTTTATAGACAAGGCTAATCTTGCAACAACATAACTAACACTAAGCAAGGAGGCAAGATAATAAATATGAGCATAAAGTGAAGGGCACAAGATAGCATAGGCTCACAGGCTACTAAGCATGAAAGACAATAAAATACGCTAGAGTGCATATGTCTTACAGCATATGATAGAGAACCCGGTCTCACGAGCACAAACCAAACCAAAACAAGCAAACGAGGTTCAACAGAACGAAAGCAAAGAGACAAAGCGAAAACAACACGACACAAGACTCGCAAATCCTACACTCTCCCCCCTTTGGCATCGAGACACCAAAAAGGCAGAGAGGACACCTACGACACAGTTGGTAGCTCAAGCTAAAGCGATCACTCGTCACGCTCCTCATCAGTCTCGGCAGCGGGGATGGTCTCCTCCTCAGATTCAGTCCACTGCTAACCCTGCTTCGCCATCTATTCAGCCTCTGGGGTGATGTGCTTCTCGGACCCACTGGATACCTGCTCGCCGAACGTCCTCAAGATCCTCTTGTCGCGTCGGCGACTCTCCTACTGAGCAACATGTGACCTGTACTGTCCCTTGGCCTGCATGCAGAACAGAGCCTTCATCTTGTTCTTCAGCCTCTTAGCCCAAGAGGGCTCAGAATATGAAGGCGAGTATCCATCAGAGTTGTCCTCATCCGCTTCCTCCTCCTCAATCTCATCCTCATCCACGTCCATCTTAGCAGCCTCTGCCTCAGCACGGTAGTGGTGTTAGCCCACTGGCTCTTGATGCGCAGCTTGATGGGCTCATGACAAATCCAGCCAGGGGCAACAAACTCATCATTGGGATAGAGCTGCTCCCAAGTCCTCGAGATCAAGTGAAACAGGTAAGGTCCATAGATGGGTACCTTACGGTTGAACACCGCAAACTGCAGCTCACACCACATGATATGTGAGACATCAAGTGGTTGCGTCTGAGCGAGACGCACCTCCTCACAGATGAGCATCATATCCATGAGATAAGCATGCACCTTATCCTTGTCACCAATGCGCGGAAAGAGGGAGTTGCGGAAGATCCGGTGCATGATATCAAGGAATGGGTTCAGCACCCATGCCTTCTTGCCACTGGGAAGCTTCTTCTCAACAAAGTAGGGATGAAGCTTGTTCTTGCTGGCTGACTCCGGGTTGGCATGAGGGCGAACACCAACGGGCTTGTTGAGCCCCTCATCACGAACCTGTAGCAGCTCCATGAACTCCTTCCACTTAGCAGTCATCTTCTGTCCATTGGTCATCCATGTCATCGTTCGTGCCTCATCAGTATGGAAGTGGACCGAAGCAAAGAACTGAGCCACAATCTTAGGGTTAAAGTCCAGGTGGAAAGTGATCAAGTCCTCAATGCGAAATTGCTCCACCAGGTCCAACGCCTCACCAAAATATGCCCGTGTTTATCCTTCCTCATATGATCCATGTCAATCCAGTGCACGTCCACGTAGATGTTCTGCTTGGCCTTGATCACATCCAGAAAGATATGATTCTGCTGCTTGGTCCAGAACGAATCATTCCCTCTGAAATTCTCACGGGGCTTCACATAGGGATTGAGCTTCCTGCGAGTGACAAACTCAGCCAGTGGTATCTCATCCATGCCCATTGATGGCTCCCTAGTCTTGGTGGCAGTAGTCTTGGTTCTGCGTTGGGGGCATTGGAGCCCTCTGGAGCCTCCTCTTGGTTGCGCAGGCACTTCGAGCCCGTGTCACGGCTGGGATTCGAACGACGGACATTGGAACCGGAGCCACCACCTATGACACACAACACAAGAACACACGAGAGAAACGAGAAGGATCAATGCAAAGACCACAGCAAAAACAAAAAAACACGTAGAAATAAGATTGGGTAGTTGCCATGAGGGAGTTTCGAAGTCAACGGTGGTACCGCACCACTAAGCGGAAGTAAAATATTACTGCTGCTCTAGCCGCGGTAGTACCGGTAGTACCGTTAGTACCGCTCCAGAGGAGCGGTAGTACCGCACGAGGCGGATGCAGCCAGAGCGGTAGTACCGTACGGGAGGTGCGGTAGTACCGCGCGGAGTCAGATCCGGAACGAACAGATCTAGGCACATCCGCAACAATGGAGTGGTACTATGGTTGATCAAAAATACCGTGTGGCAACATACCAAATAGCATCTCTACAGCACTACTACTTTCCTACATCCTACTCTTGCAAAGATTTGGCGTAAAATCTCAAGAACAACATGCATCTCCCCAAAACCTAGAGGCAAAACAACAAAGCAAAGAAAGAGGGGCCTGGTTCCATGGCAAGAAGGCGGGGTGGGGATCGATCCCACCGGTTGGAATGCGAGGAGAGCGGTCGGAGAAGGAGATCCGACGAGGTCCTCTAGCATCGTTCTTGGGTAGGAGAGAGAGAGAGAGAGACGAAGTGGGGAAACAGAGTTGAATGGGTATGGGGGAGTTGGAGCTCCCCCTGCCCGCTCTTGACCCCCACCCGCTCGCGATGGTGCGGTAGTACCACTCGGGCGGAAGTACCGCACATCCAGCGGCAGTAAAAAATTACTGTCGTGCTGGTCGCGATAGTACCGTTCTCATCTCCTGCGGTAGTACCATGGCTCGCCACGGTAGTACCGTAGACCCAAGAAAGTGCATGTTTCAACAAAGAAGAAAAACACGGCCTTTGCACAGCAGCCTTCAAGCGACCGGACACGCAAACGCACACACACATGAGGCAACTCAGACACACGCATGGCACAAAGAAGAAGGCAAAAGATAACAAGGACCAAACGCGAAACACAACCTCTCCAAAGAGAGGGCGGTGGCCGGAGCCACCTATGTTTGAGTCAATTGGTATGGCACCGCGAAGAATTATCCTTGGGCCCATGACCATAACTCGTCTTTGAAGCACAAGTACCATTAAAATGGCTAATGTGAAAGAGTGTATCAATTTATGCATAATGGGGGGAGGGAGAGTTCATTGAGAGAACAACACTCCCCCTATGTCCATGCCTACACCTAAACAAGATATCAAGATGAGTATGGTGTGGTGTGCAAGGGTTCAAGCCACATTGCTCGAATCAATGATATTTAGCTCATGCCTTAACTCGCGAAATCTTGCTTCATCCAAGGGCTTCGTGAAGATATCTGCAAGGTTATCATGAGTGTTGACATAGTTGAGCTCGATCTCCCCTCGCCTAATATGATCCCGGATGAAGTGATACCGAATCTCAATATGCTTCGTCTTGAAGTGTTGCACCGGGTTGAGAGAAATCTTGATGGCACTTTCATTGTCACACCAAAGAGGCACTTTGTCACAAATGACACCGTAATCCTTTAAAGTTTGCCTCATCCATAGAAGTTGTGCACAACAACTACCGGCGGCCACATACTCCGCTTCGGTGGACGAGAGAGACACACAACTTTGCTTCTTAGAAGACCAACTCACCAAGGAGCAACCCAGGAATTGGCACCCTCCGGAAGTTGACTTCCTATCCACTTTGTCTCCCGCCCAATCGGAGTCCGAATAGCCCACAAGGTTGAAGTTTGCTCCTCTTGGGTACCATAAGCCAAAGTTTGGGGTATGAGCCAAATATCGAAAGATTCGCTTGACCGCCACAAAGTGGCTTTCCTTAGGTGCGGCTTGAAACCGTGCACAAATTCCCACACTCAACATGATATCCGGTCTAGATGCACAAAGGTAAAGCAAGGAGCCAATCATGGAGCGATATACCTTTTGATCCACCGCTTTACCATTGGGATCTATGTCAAGTTGGCACTTGACGGGCATTGGAGTGGAAGCCGGCTTGACATCACTTAGCTTGAATCTCTTGAGCATGTCTTGAGTGTATTTGGCTTGGTTGATGAAGGTTCCTTCTCTTCTTTGCTTGACTTCGAACCCGATAAAGAACTTCAACTCTCCCATCATGGACATCTTGAACTTTGAGGTCATGAGAGCGGCAAATTCCTCATTGAAAGCTTTGTTAGGGGAACCAAAGATAATATCATCAACATATAGTTGGCATACAAACAACTCCCCTTTGACCTTCTTAGTAAAAAGAGTGGGGTCGATTTTCCCAATCTCAAACCCACGATCTTGCTACAACTCGGGAAGGTGGTCATACCATGCACGTGGGGCTTGTTTAAGGCCATAGAGTGCCTTATCGAGTTGGTACACATGATCGGGGAAATAGGGATCCTCGAACCCGGGGGGTTGTTTGACATACACCAACTCATTAATAGGACCATTAAGAAAAGCACTCTTCACATCCATTTGTTGCAACTTGAAGTTATGATGAGAAGCATAAGCAATAAACAAACGAATAGATTCAAGGCGAGCAACGGGAGCAAAGGTTTCACCGTAGTCGATACCCTCGACTTGGGAGTAGCCTTGTGCTACCAACCGAGCCTTGTTGCGAACGATAATCCCATGAGCATCTTGCTTGTTCTTGAATATCCACTTGGTTCCAATGACATTATGATTCCCCGTTGGCCTTGGCACCAATCTCCACACCTTGTTGTGCTCGAAGTTGTTGAGTTCTTCATGCATGGCATTAAGCCAATCCGGATCCTCGAGCGCCTCATAGACCTTTTGGGGTTCAACACAAGAGACAAATGCGTGATGTTCACAATAGTTTGCTAATTGTCTACGAGTGCTTACCCCCTTTCGTATGCTTCCAAGCACATTCGTCATGAGATGACCCTTGGTAGTGAGCTTGGATGCAATCTTGGCGGCACGACGCTCCAATTCCTCCTCAGGAGTGAGTTGAGGAGCGGTAACTTGATCATCTTGAGCGTCGTCTTGAGCTTGTTCTTGATCTTGAGCTTGCTATTGATCTTGAACTTGCTCGGAGGAGAGAACTTAACCTTGGGCATTACTTGGTGGTTCAACACCATCATGAGGTTGATCTTGCACTTGATCTTGTTCATGAGGTTGAGGGCCTTCAGTTTGTTCTTCAGAAGTGTGTGGGTCTTGGGTTGGTGATGGTTCCACTTGAGTGGAACATTGTCCTTCTCCTTCGGCCACAAGAGGTTCCTCAATGGGTAGGATAAAACCAACACCCATTATTCTTATGGCTTGGGGAGGAATTTCATCACCTACATCACAAGTACCACTTTGCTCCACTTGGGAGCCGTTATTCTCATCAAACTCCACGTTACCTATCTCCTCAATAAGTCCCGTGGACTTATTGAGGACACGGTAAGCATGAGAGTTTGTAGCATAACCAACAAATATGCCCTCATGAGCTCTAGCCTCAAATTTAGAAAAACGAACACCTTTCTTGAGAATGAAACACTTACACCCGAACACCCGAAAGTACTTGAGGTTCGGCTTGTTACCGGTGAGTATCTCATATGGAGTTTTGTTCAAGCCTTTGCGGAGATAGAGCCGATTGGATGCATGACAGGCGGTGTTGATGGCTTTGGCCCAAAAGTTGTACAGAGACTTGAACTCCGCCATCATGGTCCTTGCTGCATCCATCAACGTCTGGTTATTCCTCTCTGCTACACCATTTTTTTGAGGGGTGTAAGGTGCAGAATATTGATGCTTGATCCCCTCATCACTAAGGAACTCATCCAAGGTGTAGTTCTTGAACTCGGTGCCATTGTCACTTCTTATCGTCAAGATCTTTGCATTGTGTTGGCGTTGAGCTTCATTTGCAAAGCCAATGACGGTTTGTTGGGTCTCACTCTTCCTCTTGAAGAAGTACACCCAAGTGTATCTTGAATAATCATCCACAATCAACAAGCAATACTTTCTACCCCCAAGATTATCAAAGGATGGAGGTCCAAAGAGATCCAAGTGAAGGAGCTCTAAGGGCCTCTTTGAGTAAATGATAGTCGTGGGAGGGTGAGCCTTCTCATGTAGCTTTCCTTCAATACTAGCACTGCAAGCACGATCTTTGGCAAAACAAACATTTGTTAGTCCACGTACATGGTCCCCCTTGAGAAGACTTTGCAAAGATCTCATATTGACATGGGCTAAACGGCGATGCCAAAGCCATCCCACGTCAACTTTAGCCATTAGGCATGTCGCGGTCTTAGTGGGTCGCTCCGAAAAGTTAATCACATAGAGACCGTTATTGACATGCCCAACAAAGGCTACTTTAAGAGTCTTGCTCCACAAGAGGGCCACGGTATCAATATCAAAGAAGGTGGCAAAGCCCATGAGTGCAAGTTGACGAACGGAAACTAAATTGTATGCAAGGGACTCAACAAGCATGACTTTCTCGATCGTGAGATCATGAGAAATGACAACCTTGCCAAGTCCCAATACCTTAGAAGACGAGGCATCACCCCACTCGACATTGGTGGGCATAGATGGAATCTTGTGCACGTCCACCACCACGTTCTTGCTTCCGGTCATATGATTAGTGGCTCCAATATCAAGCAACCATGATCCCCCACCGGAAGCAAACACCTACAAGAGATCAATGATTGGTTTTAGGTACCCATTTTGTAATTGGCCCTTTGATGTTAGTAATAAGGGTCTTAGGAACCCAAATAGACCATTCAATGTACTCATAAGGAGAACCAACAAATTTAGCATAAACATGCCCATCACTAGCATGGCACAACACATAAGAAGGGTTAAAGTCGCCGACTTTGTTGGAAGGGGTGGCATTGCCCTTCTTGACACCACCACCCTTCACAATGTTCTTCTTCTCCTTGGAAGCACCCTCTCCCTCCTTCACAAAAGTTTGCTTGAGAGGAGGAGGTCGTTTGGCCTTGTCATTCTTCTTCTTGTTCTTGGACTTGGGTGTGAACCCAATTCCCTCCTTGGCCACAACTTCCTTTTGATTGCTCAAAAGGTCGTTGAGGTTCTTCTCACCTTGTATGCAAGACACAAGGCCTTTTTCAAGTTGCTCCTTCAAATTTGCATTCTCCTCAACAAGATGCACATGCTCACAACAAGGGTTAGTAGCATTTGCATTATCAATTAAAACCATATGAGGAAAAGTGGCTTTCTCCTTGGTTAGCTTCACTTGGAGTTGATCATGAGACTCTTTAAGGCTAGCATGAGTACCCTTCAAGGTCTTGTGAGCCTTGTCAAGTATATCAAACTCCTCCTTGAGTCTAGCAAGGTCAACCCCAAGTTTGGCCTTCTCGGAATTTAGCACACGAGATACAACAAGAGCATGATCAAGATCTTTCTTCAATTTAGCATGGTCATCGTTGTGTGACTCCTCAAGAGCCAAACGATGACCGCGCTCTTCCTCAAGAGCATTAGAGAGATCCGATATCTCATCGGCATAGTCCCGACTATGCCTCTCCATCTTAGAGATGCTTTCTTCGTGAGCCTCGATCATGTCATTGGCTTCACCAAGTTGTTCCAAGAGAGCAACAAAGTGCTTCTTGGATTTACCCTTGAGCTTACTCATAAAGACTCAAATTCATTTTCCTCCTCATTAGACCCCTCACTTTCATCAATGCAATCCGTCAAAGAAGGATTAGTAATGATGGTAGTTTTGATGTTGGGGTTACCTTGTTGGTGGCTTTAGCCATGAGGCACTTGGCGGTGATGTTCTCATTGGATGAGTCGAAGAGAGACACCCGTGGAGTTGTCGCAATGGCAACGGAGGCCATGGCAACCGACTCACCGTCTTCATCATCATCCTCATCCTCATTGTACTCTTCTTGTGCCACCAACCCCTTGGGAGGAGTCTTCTTGGTGAAGTTACTCTTGTTGGGGAAGGACTTGGCCTTGTCTTTCCGGATGAACTTGCCACCATTGTCTTCCCTCTTCTCATATGGGCACTTCGCAACAAAGTGGCTCACATTGCCATAATTATAGCAAGTCCTCACTCGTTGCTTGCCCTTTGCGCCACTTGTGTTGTTCTTGTTGAAGTTGGGCCTCGTGTTCTTCTTACTCCAAAATTGCCTTGAAGCGAGAGCCATGTGCTCATGATAAGCATATTTTGTATCTTCGGGATTGCTCTCCTCTTCATCCTCTTCTTCCACACTAACCTTCGCCTTCAAGGCAAGGTTGGGCTTCTTTGCTCTTTGAGAACGCAACACCGCATTGTCAGCGGTCTTGTCCAAGATCCTCATTTCCACAAACTTATCCAACACTTCACTTGAGGACAAGGTGTGGAAGTCCGGCCTTTGACAGATGACGGAGGACATGGCCTTATGGTAAGGCATCATGGCCTTGAGGAACTTGCGCTTGATTCAATTGTCATCCATATCCTTGCTCCCATGATCTCGGAGTGAAACCGCGAGAGTGGTTAATCTCCGGTAAAGCTGACGAGGTTCTTCATCTTCATTCATTGCAAACTCATCGGCTTCATCTTGCACCACTTCATAGTTGGAGCTTTGAATGCTTGCGCTTCCCTTGTAAAGGGAAACAACATGGTGCCATGCTTCCTTGGCCACGGTGAAAGGTCGGAGATGAGCACTATCTTCGGATGGAATTGCATCTTGGATGATGAAGAGAGCATTCTCGTTGAATTGATGATCCGCGGCTTCTCTAGGGGTGAAGTTGCTTGGGTCATGCGGATAGAAACCTTGCTCAATGATTCTCCAAATATTAGTATTGACATGGTTTAAATGACATTTAAAGCGATAGACCCAAGAGTCAAAATCCTCATTTTTCACAATCTTGGGAGGAGAACCCGCATGATTCAAATGAGTGGAGGGAACCGGTCCTCCATAAGTAAGAGGAGGTTCAACATGTGCAAAGATGCCACTACCATTTCTACCACTAGATAAAGGAACTTTGTCACTAGTAGCTTCCCCCTTGTCGGAGTTAGCATCCGTCACCTTGTTAGTGGGATCGCCCACTTTCATTGGTGCGGTGGAAAGTTTAAGGCCTTCTAAGAATTTGTTAAACATGCTTTCAACCTCGGTCACCATGGAGGTTTTCAATGTGTCCAAGGCCATATTGAACTCCTCACGAGAGACCGCAGTTCCCCCATCGGCCGTAGACGAGAACTGATTCACACCGGAGTGCTCCTCCCACCGTCTACGGTGTCAACCATACTCTTCGGACGGCAAAGTCCTTAATAAAGAGATGAGGCTCTGATACCAATTGAAAGGATCGATATAGTTGACTAGAGGGGGGTGGGCAACTAACAATTTTTAGCTTTTCTTTACCAATTTGAACTTTGCATCAAAGTAGGTTGTCTAGATATGCAACTAGGTGAGCAACCTATATGATGCAACAACAACAATCACACAAGCAAGCAAGAGATGCAACACAATATAAGCTTGCACAAGTAAAGGTACGAGATAACCAAGAGTGGAGCCGGTGAAGACGAGGATGTGTTACCGAAGTTCCTTCCCTTTGAGGGGAAGTACATCTCCGTTGGAGCGGTGTGGAGGCACAATGCTCCCCAAGAAGCCACTAGGGCCACCGTATTCTCCTCACGCCCTCACACAATGCGAGATGTCGTGATTCCACTATTGGTGCCCTTGGAGGCGGCAACCGAACCTTTATAAACAAGGTTGGGGCGATCTCCACAACTTAATTGGAGGCTCCCAACGACACCACGAAGCTTCACCGCAATGGACTATGGCTCCGCAGTGACTTCAACCGTCTAGGGTGCTCAAACACCCAAGAGTAACAAGATCCGCAAGGGATTAGAATGGAGGAATCAAATTTCTCTTGGTGGAAGTGTAGATCGGGGCCTTCTCAACCAATCCCTAGAAAATCAACAAGTTTGATTGGATAGGGAGAGAGATCGGGCGAAAATGGAGCTTACAGCAACAGTGGAGCTTGGGGATGGAAGAGGTGGTCAACTCGAAGAAGAAGACTCCCCTTATATAGTGATAGGACAAATCCAACCATTATCCACTTACACGCCCGCGACGTGCGGTACTACCGCACGAGACATTCGGTACTACCGCAAGGGCCTGAGGTACTACCGCGGGGCACTGCGGTACTACCGCTTGCATGGAAGGAGCTAGACCAGCCCTGATGCATTGAAGCAAGGAGCGGTAAAACCGCCGGAGCGGTACTACCGCTCCCCCTTGCGGTACTACCGCAAGGCAGGGTTTGTCTGGGTTGGGAAGGCACGGACGAATAAAAATACATCCGTGGCTACTTCCACTGAGAAACGATCTGTGCAAAAATCCGACGCAGTACTACCGCAAACCTGGAGCGGTACTACCGCGTAGGGCGCGGATGTAAAAAATTACATCCGCCCCTACTTCCGCTCGTGCTGCTGTGCCCGGCCTGAGGGCACGGTACTACCGTGACCCTGGCCGGTACTATGGTGGGCCACTGCGGTACTACTGCTCCTATGAGCAGTGCTACCGCATGCCACAGCACAACCAACACTAGGAGTGCTTCATTTTGCAGAGACACGGATAAACGGTGGATGCTCCAAAGAGCCAAAGGAAAGGTGGTGCAAAAGGAAGAGACGTGTACGTGATGATTCCACCCAAACCTTTCCAAAGCAGACCCCCTCTTAATAGTACGGCTTTCCTACGACTCAAATCCACCGAAAAGAAAAGTAGGGAAAACTCCGTCTTCACTAGACTAAGAGGGGCAACGAATCGTCTTGTGCCTAAACATGAGATATCTGAAATGCTCAATGCACACGATTAGTCCGCAAATGCATTGTCATCAATCACCAAAACCACTTAGGGATAAATATGCCCTTACAAAGGTTTTATTCATGTAAACAAAACAACAATTATTCTCTAACTTAAATGAATAACCGTATTGAAATAGACAGGATCTAATCATATTCATGCTCAACGCAAACACCAAATAACATTTATTTAGGTTCAACACTAATCCCGAAAGTAGAGGGAGTATGCGATGGTGATCTTATCAACCATGGAATCACTTCCAACACACATCGTCACCTCGCCCTCAACTAGTCTCTGTTCATTTGGTAACTCCTGTTTCGATTTACTAATCTTAGCAACTGAACCGGTATCAAATACCCAGGGGCTACTATGAACACTAGTAAAGTACACATCAATAACATGTATATCGAATATACCTTTGTTCACTTTGCCATCCTTCTTATCCGCCAAGTATTTGGGGCAGTTCCGCTTCCAGTGACCATTTCCTTTGAAGTAGAAGCACTCACTTTGAGGCTTGGGTCTAGCTTTGGCCTTCTTCATGGGAGTGGCAACTTGCTTGCCATTCTTCTTGAAGTTCCCTTTCTTTCCTTTGCCCTTTTACTTGAAACTAGTGGTCTTGTCAACCATCAACACTTGATGCTCTTTCTTGATTTCTACCTTCGCCGATTTCAGCATCGCGAAGAGCTCGGGAATCGTTTTCGTCATCCCTTGCATATTATAGTTCATCACGAAGTTCTAGTAGCTTGGTGATAGTAACTAGAGAACTCTGTCAGTCACTATCTTATCTGGAAGATTAACTCCCACTTGATTCAAGCGATTGTTTTACCCAAACATTCTGAGTACATGCTCACTGGCTGAGCCATTCTCCTCCATCTTGTAGGCAAAGTACTTGTTAGAGGTTTCATACCTCTCGACATGGGCATGAGTCTGAAATACCAATTTCAACTCTTGGAACATCTCATATGCTCTGTGGCATTCAAAACGTTTTTGAAGTCCCGGTTCTAAGCCGTAAAGCATGGTGCACTAAACTATCAAGTAGTCATCATACTGAGCTTGTAAAACGTTCATAACGTCTGCATCTGCTCCTGCAATAGGTTTGTCACCTAGCGGTGCATCAAGGACATAATTCTTCTATGCAGCAACGAGGATAATCCTCAGATCACAGACCATTTTGCATCATTGCTACTATCATCTTTCAACTTTTCTCTAGGAACATATCAAAATATATATAGGAGCTATATCGCGAGCTATTGATCTACAACATAGATATGCAAATACTATCAGCACTAAGTTCATGATAAATTTAGTTCAGTTAATCAAATTACTAAAGAACTCCCACTTAGATAGACGTCCCTCAAGTCATCTAAATGATACGTGATCCAAATCAACTAAACCATGTCCGATCATCATGTGAGATGGAGTAGTCATCAATGGTGAACATCTCTATGTTGATCATATCTACTATATGATTCACGTTCGACCTTTCGGTCCCCAGTGTTCCGAGGCCATGTATGTACATGCCAGGCTCGTCAAGTTTAACCCGAGTATTCCGCATGTGCAAAACTGTCTTGCACCCATTGTATGTGAACGTAGAATCTATCACTGGTGCGCGTCGGTCCTAAACAAACAGTTTTTACCCCTTTCCGCGACGGCATTTGGAACCATCGCCAAGTGAGTGTGTGCGATAGGGTGTCCTTCCCACATGACCCAGAAATCGTCGGGGATAGGCCCTCCTGGGACCTAGGCTGGGGCCGTGTGCGATCGGGCGAGGCATCGAAACCCAATCATTTCTGTAGGTATGTACATCCCATACGGTGAATCCTAGAAATCATTTCCGTAGGTATGTACATCCCACACGGTGAATCCCAGAAATCATTTCCGTAGCTATGTACATCCCACACGGTGAATCCTAGAAATCATTTCCGTAGGTATGTACATCCCACACGGTGAATCCCAGAAATCAATCCGTAGGTATGTACATCCCACACGGTAATCCGAGACAATCATTTCCATAGGTATGTACATCCCACACGGTGAATCCCAGAAAAAAAATTCCGTTCGTATGTATATCACACACAGTCAATCCAAGGAATACGTTTCTATTCTTATGTACACCCCACACAGTCAATCCAGGGAAAACGTTTCCGTTCGGACGTAAATCCCACACCGTTTTATGTGTAGGCTCGTGTGTGAAAGGTGTAACTATCACACACGATCTTCCTTGGTTAACTGTTTGCTTTTATCAACTATATCACACATGATTTGATGAAGAAAATTGTGTGGCATTGGGCTATCCATCGCAACCACTTTTACTGCTAGAACCGTTTGCAAAGGTCCATGACACATTTAGCAGGTTTATTAGTTCACAATTAATAATTCCAGCATTACGCAAATTCACATTTCATATCGAACAGCTGTTTGCCAATTTCATATCAGGCACATAAATATATTATAACATCAGAGTACGGTAGCTACATGAAAACAACACAGTACAACATATAGCTAGTTCAACTTCATAAGAACAATATATTCATTTCCCTAATCGAGATCATCCAGGCTCGTCTTATCCACCTCTGCTTTCAGTTCAGTAAGAACCCGTTTTGCACAGGCCAACTGGGAAAGTGCCTCCTCCTTCGCCAACACCATCTTAGCAAAGTATTTTTTTAAATCTGACCTCATTCTCCAGCTTCAACTTTTTATCCCGCATCTTGAAATATGCTTCAGCGTTGACAAGACTTTCTCTAAGCCTAGCTGTTTTCACTTCCTCATACATGCTCCAGAGCTTCGTTAGGCACATCTTCAAAGACTGTGGCCACTCTTGATCAACCCACTCCAAGTAAGAACACTTCCGTTCATCCTATAATATTTAAAACTAGATCAGTAACAATTGTAGGGGAAATGGGTTTATAGCAACATAGAAAATCACCAATGCTTATTTTGAAAAACTGAAGAAACATGTTAATTATGACATATCTTCTCAAAAAGATCAATGTGCAAATGAAATAATTGGTACTGAGACAACAACCAAATTCTGGAACATCAGAAGCTATAATTAACTACAACGACGCTATAAGTTCTTACTCATGTACAATAAATAACAAATTGAACATTTTATGAGGAAGGTAAATATAACTGCAACAGCATAGCGACAGTGTTTGGATGACAGCAAATTGATACTAACAAGTGTGTACATGCACAAATTTAGTAACATAGAACTAATAGCACTAAGGTCGTCCACTATGTATGTGAAAACTGGTGTAAAGACAACTGTTGCTACATCTCGCACCGGTGCACTGAACTGGCGAGCCGATGCAGCGGAAAAAAAATCAGGGACCCGGACTCCGGAGCACGTAGTTTCTCCGATGCCTAGTTCCTTCGTGCCATAAAGATTTAGTATTTTACTGCTTGGCTGCTTGGATGTGTGGACCAAAGTTGGCTACACAAACTGCTGAAGCGGTGCCAACTAATTTTCTAATGGCACCACTGATGAGATGGCAACAATTTAAGATACTAGGTACAAACTGTGACACTGTCTTAGGATGCGTTTGGTTGAAGGTGTGGTATGAATGGGTTGGGACCGTGACAATGTCTGAATCACATCTAACAAATGATTTGTAATAACGGAAGAGGGTCTAACCTTCTTTGCACATGCTAGAAACTTCCTCCTAGTGTTCACAGAATCAAACGCAAGTAGCTTCACGCATGGAGATTGATGGTGACAACGAGCAGATAGATCTTCAGCCACCCCGCTCCATTCATTGCCACTGATGGTCTTAGGGAGCTACAAGAGGAAGAAATGACTCAAATCGACCTCCAGGTAAAAATCCTTCATTCCAAGTCATAGCCCGAGACAGAGAAGAGAGGCATACCCAGGTGGTGAAGGAGTAGTCGCCGGAGGAGGAACCGCTGGAGATGTCTTTGAAGAAGACCATGGCGACCCCGGCGGTAGGATGCGAGACGGCGAGAGCGAGGAAGCGGCTATAGCTTAGCAAGGAAGGAAGGAAGGAGGAAACAGGGGAAATGTGACTTGTGGTCGGGGAGAAAAGGGGGTGGAGAAGGGGGGAAGGGGGCGGGGGTAGATATTTTGGCGGTAGGCCAAAATTTTGGAAATGTGAAGGGAAACTTTGCACGCGGTGCCGCCGGACCATTCACTTTGAACAATTGTGTGCATCGCAAACAATTCTTCTGCTTTACGCGCATGGGATGAGTTTGATAATTCAAATTTTGGTCTCAAGGCATGGGCACATTCACTTTGAACGCGCACGGTGCCGCCGGACCATTCACTTTGAATGATTGTGTGCATCGCAAACGAATCTTCTGCTTTACGCGCATGGGATGAGTTTGATAATTCAAATTTTGGTGGAAATTTCCCCGAGTACGTCATTGCATAATTTAACATCGCTTGCTAATTTGGGCACACAAAAGAGCGTACAGCAGACAGACCACACTTACCGAATCGAGCAATTTTAGTAATTACACAGAGCCAGTTGACCTAAACATTGCTCTAACAAAAGACCAGCATTAAAAACAAAGCCAAAGTACGCATAATTAAAAATCCGCCGCCGCGCCGGCCTATGCATCGCCGGGTGAGATGAGACATCGATGACTTGTCCTGGCGACATGCCGCCGTTGGTGGACTCCGCGTCCCCCCTGTTGAAGTCGACTGCGTCCTCGTCCTCGTCCTCGGTGCCGCCCTCAAGGTTGTAGTACTCATAGTAGTGGCTGCGCCAGAGCTCGCGTTGGTACTCCACCGCCGATTCCTCGACGGACAGACTCTTCTCTACCTCGACCTCGGCCACGCGCAACTCCTCCTCCTGGCGCTCCTCGATCTCCGCCGCCTCCTGCATCTCCAGCTCCCGCTCGGCGACCTCATGAGGAAGCAGGTGCTCCATGGCCACCGCCGCCTTTTCCGCCTAGGTTGCATGCTGGAGTCCGAGGTGGCCTGGAATATCTTGGCGTGTGCATCCTCGATCTTGGCGTGGATGGCCTCGACCCGGGCCAGGGCGACATCAGCGGCACGGACGGCAGCTCGAGCGCTCTCGGCGTTTGTAGCCGCCGTCGCAGCAGCAGCTACAGCCATCTCGGCTGCTGCAGCTGCCCTGTCGGCTGCCGCAGACGCCCTCTCGGCGGAAGCGGACGCGCTCAATGCGGATGCGGCGGCACTCTCGTCGTAGGCGGCGGCGCTCTCGGCGCAGGCGGCGGCGCTCGGGGGGACGCGGCCATCGTGCAGGCCTTCACGAAGCGTTTCCATGGCGTCATCTTTGCAAGAAGGGGGTGTGGGAATGGGGATCGGGATTCGTGGATTCGGGGGTTGCCGGCACTAGAGCAGACGAGCCGGCGAAGCTTAAGGAGGGAGACTTAAATAGACCCAGATATTTTCATCGCAAACGGTTCCTAGAAAACAACTGTGTGTGATGTTCTAGATATTTTTTATTAGCTGTGAAAGACGAATTTGGAATAAAGTGCCAACGGATGGTGTTTGAAATGAACGAGAAATTTTGTAGTACTAATACAACTGTCATGTCAAATTTTGGAAAATTTCAGGGGTCATTTGACCTTCTAAGACATTTAAGTGATTTTCTAGCCATTTAATGACCGTAATTGAAATTTGAACTACATGTACATGCAACAGCTAACCATAACGGTTTGAAAACTCATATTTTGTGTACTTGTGTGTGATTTAATTCCATGTGCAGTAAATTGGAAGGAATTTTCAAACATATTGGTCTAACGGCTATGACACAATTAAGCATGGAGTGACATGGCATTTTAATTTTGAAAAATTAAAAATAAATCAGAAACACATGAAACCTTGGTTGATGTAATGTCATGCCACCAAGATGATGTGGTAAAAAAATTGGCATGTTTGACCAAAGTTTGGACCCACACCCCTCACATACCGGAGCAACTCACTAGAAGGCTCGTGGTTCCGAGAAGGAATAATGCATGTTTGATGACGAACGGGAGATAGCTTCCTCATACGGCCTTCAATTTTTTTTCTACGTCTAACGTGCACTACTACAACTGTAATGTGAAATTTTTGAAAATTCTAGGGGTCATTTGACCTTTTAAATACATTTAAGTGATTTTCTAGCCATTTAATGACCGTAATTCAAATTTGAACTACATCTACATGCAACGCGTAACCGAAATGGTTTGAAAAAATATATTTGTGTACTTGTGTGTGAGTTAATTCCATGTGCAGTAAACTAGAAGGAATTTTCAAACATATTTGTATCACGACATGGACACATATGCATGAATACGTATGCATGGAGTGGCATGGCATTTTAATTCCAAAAAAACAGAAACAGATGAAACCTTGATTGATGTAATGTCATGCCACCAAGATGATGTGGTAAAGAAATTGGCATGTTTAACGACATTTGACCTTTCAAAGACATTTAAGTGATTTTCTAACCATTTAATGACCGTAATTCAAATTTGAAATACATCTACAAGCAAAGCCTAACCAAAACGGTTTGAAAAATCATATCTGTGTACTTGTGTGCGAGTTAATTCCATGTGCAGTAAATTAGCAGGAATTTTCAAACATATTGGTCTCATGACATGGACACATGCATACGTATGCATGGAGTGACATGGCATTTTAATTAAAAATAGATAAATGATCAGAAACTCATGAAACCTTGGTTGATGTAATGTCATGCCACCAAGATGATGTGGTAAATAAATTGGCATGTCTGACGAACGTTTGGACACGCACCCCTCACAAACCGGAGCAACTCGCTAGAAGGTTCGTGGTTCCGAGAGGGAACAATGCATGTTTGATGACGAACGGGAGATAGCTTCCTCTTACGGCCTTCAATTTTTTTTCCTACATTTAACATGCACTAATACAACTTTCATGTGAAAATTTGGTAAATTTCAGGGGTCATTTGACCTTTTAAAGACATTTAAGTGATTTTTTAACCATTTAATGACCGTAATTCAAATTTGAACTACATCTACATGCAACGCCTAACCATAACGGTTTGAAAAATCATATTTTTGTGTACTTGTGTGCGAGTTAATTCCATGTGCAGTAAATTCGAAGGAATTTCAAACATATTGGTGGCAAGGCATGGGCACATGCATGGAGTGCATGCCATGGCATTTTAATTCCAAAAAATTAAAAAATGATCAGAAAAACATGAAACCTTGCTTGATCTAATGTCATGCCACCAAGATGATGTGGTAAAGAAATTGGCATGTTTGATGAAAGTTTCGACACACACCCCTCACAAACCGGAGCAACTCGCTAGAAGGTTCGTGGTTCCGAGAGGGAACAATGCATGTTTGATGACGAACGCGAGATAGCTTCCTCTTACGGCCTTCAAATTGTTTCAACGTCTAACGTGCACTACTACAACTGTAATGTGAAATTTTGGAAAATTCTAGGGGTCATTTGACCTTTCAAAGACATTTAAGTGATTTTCTAATCATTTAATGACCGCAATTCAAATTTGAACTACATCTACATGCAAAGCCTAACCAAAACGGTTTGAAAAATCATATCTGTGTACTTGTGTGCGAGTTAATTTCATGTGCAGTAAATTAGAAGGAATTTTCAAACATATTGGTCTGATGACATGGACACATGCATACGTATCCATGGAGTTACATGGCATTTTAATTGAAAAAAAATAGAAAAATGATCAGAAACACATGAAACCTTGGTTGATGTAATGTCATGCCACCAAGATGATGTGGTAAAGAAATTGGCATGTTTGACGAACGTTTGGACACACGCCCCTCACAAACCGGAGCAACTCGCTAGAAGGTTCGTGGTTCCGAGAGGGAACAATGCATGTTTGATGACGAACGGGAGATAGCTTCCTCTTACGGCCTTCAAATTTTTCCTACGTTTAACGTGCACTAATACAACTGTCATGTGAAAATTTGGTAAATTTCAGGGGTCATTTGACCTTCTAAAGACATTTAAGTGATTTTCTAACCATTTAATGACCGTAATTCAAATTTGAACTACATCTACATGCAACGCCTAACCAAAACGGTTTGAAAAAATCATATTTTTGTGTACTTGTGTGCGAGTTAATTCCATGTGCAGTAAATTCGAATGAATTTTCAAACATATTGGCGTCAAGGCATGGGCACATGCATGGAGTGCATGCCATGGCATTTTAATTCCAAAAAATTAAAAATGATCAAAAAAACATGAAACCTTGCTTGATTTAATATCATGCCACCAAGATGATGTGGTAAAAAAATTGGCCTGTTTGACGAAAGTTTGGACACACACCCCTCACAAACCGGAGCAACTCACTAGAAGGTTCGTGGTTCCGAGAGGGAACGCATGTTTGCTGACAGACGGGAGATAGCTTCCTCTTACGACCTTCAATTTTTTTTCCTACGTTTAACGTGCACTAATACATCTGTCATGTGAAAATTTGGAAATTTTCAGGGGTTATTTGACCTTTTAAAGACATTTAACTGATTTTCTAACCATTTAATGACCGTAATTCAAATTTGAACTACATCTACATGCAACGCCTAACCAAAACAGTTTGAAAAATCATATTTTTGTGTACTTGTGTGCGAGTTAAAAAATCATCAGACGATGTAAATATCTGGTGTTCAAAAAAGAAAATGTAAAGATCTGGCAAGACAACCGGCCCCCACACGATTGGCACTCTATCTCGCGGCTCGAGGTTTAGTAGGTGATTGGCGGGGATCATTAATCAGACACGGTTCTGTATTGGAAACCATCAGCTATTATGTTCACACACGGATTTGCTGCGGGAATTATGTGTAATTCAAACTACAATACTCGTAGATTCCGGAAACCGGCGTGTGCACTGTCCCCGTCGATCTAGATTCCGGCCGCCAATAAATACTACCTTGCTCACGTCGTCCCGCCTGCATTCTCATCTACATCCTCCCCTCACTTGCCCTCTCTCTCTCTCAAATCTCTGTCATGGCGCCGCCGGTCTGCCCACGCGCCGACGTGGAGTCGCCGCCCCCCGAGGACGCTCACTCGATTAGCAGCGACGAGGACCCCTACGCGCCGCCTGACGAGGTTGCGCCGGACCCCCCAACTTTGGATTGGTTTTGGGGCCAGTACAATCTTTGTCTGTGGAAGTCGCTGCCGCCGGCTGAGAAAGCCAGGCAAGTGGCGTTCAAGAAGGAGATGGCGGAGGAGGAAGCCAGGTACCAGGCGCCCTGTGAAGCCCGTGATGCCGCCTGGAAAAAGGAGGCGGCGGAGCTCTGGGGTGAGCGCGTCGTCGTGCCGAGGAGGTGTACGAAGACGGGTACTTCACGAGGAAGGTCATAGGCGTTGGGCGCCTCGTCGCTGCGTGGAGGTGGGCCGATAAGCTCCAGCATGCCACCGACGAGGAGCTCCGGTGGGCGCCCAACGAAATGGCAAGATCGGCCGCGCGCGTCCGCCAGCAAGAGGCAGATCGGTACGTCAAGCGCTGCGAGGCGGAGGAGTCGGAGTACTGCCTCCGCACTGGGAAGACGCCGCGCACCAGGGAGCTGCTGGCGAGGGGCTGCCGGAATACTGGCCCAGGAGGGATTATTAGTTTTAGTATTGTTCGTTTTCAATTTTATGCATTGTACCTAGTAGTTAAATATCATCACGTATATGTGATGATATAGATAGATATATATATATATATTCTGTGATGATCTAATGAACAATTAATTTATATATATATATATATATTATGAATTCCATTTTCTATCTGTTTTTGTATACTAATTTGAAGCTAGTTGTTATCATCCACATATACAGAATGAAAAGCGTATATACACACATTGAAACAGAACATATAAGAATGGAAAACAGAGTACACACATTCAAACAGAGCAATACTATGATTGCTGTGAATACAAAGCTATGCACGTCGAAACAACTTTTCAAAATAAATCGCGTCCATGAGACCATGACCAACAGCCCTTGCCTAGGGTAGCTCTTGGCTCTGCCTGAACTCATGCAGGCGTTTGTCCAAGCGGTCGACACGCTCGCGGTACATTTGGAGCGCGATCTCGAGGTCCAAGTTGGCTATTTCATCGGAGATCACCAGCTCGAGGATGCGACGGCCATGTTCCTCTACTGCGCCCAGGTGGACACCTGGGCCAAGGAGGCGGTCGAGCCTACGGACCAACGCGTTGGCATCCAGCGGGCTGCGGACAAGGCGAACGGCGGCACCCATGCGAACGGCGCGGCGGGCGTCCGGTGCAAGTACGGCGTGGCCGGCATCTGGTGCAAGTACGGCGCTAAGGGACTCTGCCCACTCCTGGCGAGGAATGGGAGTACTGACGGGACGTGTACCTAGCTGCGACGCCGTGTCGACAGCAGGCAAGCGATGATGGATCCGCTCTTGCTGCGCGGCGCGCCGCGCCTCTCGCTCTGCGACGCTCCAACGGTCTCGCCGTGCAGCGAGCCGCAGCCTATCGGCGCGGACGCGACTAGCTTGCTCTGCGGCGCGCCATCGATCATGTTGTGCAGCGAGCTGCAGCCCGTCGGCGCTGACATGCCTATCTTGATCCGCGGCGCTCAGGCGCTATGCGCCAAAGGTCTGCTCAACCCTGGCGATGACGCGCATCACAGCGTCGTCCATCGAGTTGTCGGGGAGCGCCTCGGCCTCGACGGGCCGTGGCGCCTGCTCGTTTTCCTCGTCGATGAGGTTGATGGCAGAGGCGGCGCTTTGGTGGGTCGGCATGCTTGGAAAAGGTGGATGTGCTACAGGCTACGCTTGTCGCCTCCATGCGTCGCGCGCCCCCTATGCGCAATATAGCAGGGTGGCGGGAAACAGGTGAGGAAATGGCGGGAAATGGTGGTGTGTTCATAAATCGCCATCAATTAATGGAAACTTAGCATCAAGCTAGCACAAGAAGTAGATGATGATCAGATGAACACGGACCACACTAGGGATCCCGTTGGTGATGAATTCATCAATCCCAAACGGTTGAATACTAGCAAGCATTTTCCCACAACACACACGGCCTATTCCATCACAAATAGGTCGAATGGATCAACTGTATGCCACGTATCGCACATTGTTAAAAAGTAATGCGGTAGACCTTCTTTAACATGTGTTAAAAATAAAAAAATAAAAAACAAGGACCTCGAGGTTAAATTAGCTGAGGGAATGGGGCATTTCGGTCATTTGACCGAAATGACCCATCTCATCACCTAATTTAACATCGACACAACTTCCCATCCAGCCACCCATCGGATGGCTGCTCTAGCCTGAGCACACTTAACTTGATAGTTTTCTTACATGAGCTACTGGTGGAACAGCTCGTCCTTGGTGATAGGAATGCCTCTTTGCATCCTTATGGCATATCCGGATGACCGCCCATCCCACAATACGTCTTATTAGAAGCCATTGTCTGCGTTATTATCGGTCTTCGCACACATTTCTGATTACAGACCTGTTTGCCGCGTATCACACACATCTTGTTATATTGAACAGTTTCTGTTCTCTTGCCTAATCACAAACAGTTCATCCGAGTGAACCGTATGTTGTACATCGCACACACCTTGATCGGGTTGTCCGTTTCTTTTGTGTTGCCTAATCACAAACAGTTCATCCGAGTGAACCGTATGCTGTACATCGCACACACCTTCATCTGGCTGCCCGTTTCTTTTGTTCCTCCTCATCGCAAACAGTTAATTGAACTGAACTGTATGCCCTTCATCGCACATGCAACTAAAACCTGAACCGTGTTTAATGCATCCGCCATCACAAACGTTTTATACATTTCTGACGGTTTTCCTACACCACCGTTTGCGATCATTGCATCGCACACAGTTTCTCGAAGGGTCTCTGATCGTAGTGTCGCGTTAGCAGCATCTTGCAGTAGTGTATCACACCCAATCATCACGTGGTGTCTCAACAAGACGAACTGCCGCAACGGTGCATACTCAGGGAGAACACTTATACCTTGAAATTTTAGCTAAGGGATCATCTTATACTGCTACTGCCGTTCTAAGAAAAATAAGATGCATAAAAGATAAACATCACATGCAATCAAAATATGTGACATGATGTGGCCATCATCATCTTGTGCTTTTGATCTCCATCTCCAAAGCATCGTCATGATCTCCATCGTAGCGTCGTGGTCGTCTCACCAACTACTACTTCTACAACTATCGCTAACGCATAGTGATAAGGTAAAGCAATTACATGGCGTTTGCATTTCATACAATAAAGAGACAACCATAAGGCTCCTGCCGGTTGTCAGATATCTTACAAAACATGATCATCTCATACAATAACATTTATCACATCATGTCTTGACCATGTCACATCACAACATGCCCTGCAAAAACAAGTTAAACGCCCTCTACTTTGTTGTTGCATGTTTTACGTGGCTGCTACGGGCTTAGCAAGAACCGTTCTTACCTACGCATCAAAACCACAGCGGTGATTTATCAAGTTTGCTGTTTTAACCTTCAACAAGGACCGGCCGCAGTCAAATTCGATTCAACTATAGTGGAGAAACAGACACCCTCCAGCCACCTTTATGCAAAACTAGTTGCATGTGTGTCGGTGGAATCGGTCTCATGAATGTGGTCATGTAAGGTTGGTCCGGGCTGCTTCATCCAACAATACCGCCGAAACAAAATAAGACATTGGTGGTAAGCAGTATGACGATCACCGCCCACAACTCTTTGTGTTCTACTCGTGCATATCATCTATGCATAGACCTGGATCGGATGCCACTATTGGGAAACGTAGCATGCAATTTCAAAAAAAATCATATGCTCATGCAAGATCTATCTAGGAGATGCATATCAACGAGAGGGGGAGAGTGTGTCTACATACCCTCATAGACCGAAAGCAGAAGCGTTTGACAACGTGGTTGATGTAGTTGAACTTCTTCTAGCTCCGACCGGTCAAGCACCCAACATACGGAACCTCCGAGTTCTGCACACGTTCAGCGCGATGACGTCCCTCGCCTTCTTGATCTAGCAAGGTGTCGAGGAAGTAGTGAAGGAAATATGCCCTAGAGGCAATAATAAAGTTGTTATTTATATTTCCTTATATCATGATAAATGTTTATTATTCATGCTAGAATTGTATTAACCGGAAACTTCGTACATGTGTGAATACATAGACAAAAGAGAGTGTCCCAAGTATGCCTCTACTTGACTAGCTCGTTAATCAAAGATGGTTAAGTTTCCTAACCATAGACATGTGTTGTCATTTGATGAACGGGGTCATATCATTAGAGAATGATGTGATGGACAAGACCCATCCGTTAGCTTAGCATTATGATCGTTTAGTTTTAGTGCTATTGCTTTCTTCATGACTTATACATATTCCTCTGACTATGAGATTATGCAACTCCCGAATACCGGAGGAACACTTTGTGTGCTATCAAATGTCACAACGTAAATGGGTGATTATAAAGATGCTCTACAGGTGTCTCCGAAGGTGTTTGTTGAGTTGGCATAGATCAAGATTAGGATTTGTCACTCCGTGTATCGGAGAGATATCTCTGGGCCCTCTCGGTAATGCACATCACTATAAGCCTTGCAAGCAATGTGACTAATGAGTTAATTGCAGGATGATGCATTATGGAACGAGTAAAGAGACTTGCCGGTAACAAGATTGAACTAGGTATGATGATACCGACGATCGAATCTCGGGCAAGTAACATACCGATGACAAAGGGAATGACGTATGTTGTTATGCGGTTTGACCGATAAAGATCTTCGTAGAATATGTAGGAACCAATATGAGCATCCAGGTTCCGCTATTGGTTATTGACCAGAGATGTGTCTCGGTCATGTCTACATAGTTCTCGAACCCGTAGGGTCCGCACGCTTAACGTTCGATGACGATTTGTATTATGAGTTATGTGTTTTGGTGACCGAAGTTTTATTTGGAGTCCCGGATGAGATCACGGACATGACGAGGAGTCTCGAAATGGTCGAGAGGTAAAGATTCATATATTGGAAGGTTATATTCGGACATCGGAATGGTTCCGAGTGATTCGGGTATTTTTCCGGAGTACCGAAGGGTTACCGAAACCCCCTGGGGAAGTGTTGGGCCAACTTGGGCCTAAGGGAGAGAGAGGGAAGCCCGCGGGGGGTGGCCGTGCACCCCCCCTCCTAGGGAGTCCGAATAGGACAAGGAGGAGGGGGCGGCTGAGGGAGTCCTGGATTAAGGGGTCCTCGGGTGTCCGGCCCATGTGACGTGGGCCGGACTGATGGGCTATGAAGACACAAGACCGAAGACTATCACCCGTGTCCGGATGGGACTCTCCTTGGCGTGGATGGCAAGCTTGGCGTTCGGATATGAAGATTCCTTTCTCTGTAACCGACTTTGTACAACCCTAGTCCCCTCCGGTGTCTATATAAACCGGAGGGTTTAGTCCGTAGAGGCAATCACAATCATACAGGCTAGACTTCTAGGGTTTTAGCCATTAAGATCTCGTGGTAGATCAACTCTTGTAATACTCATATTCATCAAGATCAATCAAGCAGGAAGTAGGGTATTACCTCCATAGAGAGGGCCCGAACCTGGGTAAACATCGTGTCCCCTGTCTCCTGTTACCATCAACCTTAGACGCATAGTTCGGGACCCCCTACCCGAGATCCGCCGGTTTTGACACCGACATTGGTGCTTTCATTGAGAGTTCCGTTGTGACGTCGAAGACAGGATTGATGGCTCGCCTTGTTATCAAGTACAGTATCACCACCGAAGGAGCCCTGGCCTCAGGCCAAACCCTCCGGTTGGGCGGCTTTACCATGACCGCCCGTCCGGCCTTTAAGCCGACGATGACTTCTCGGGTCATCGAAAATCGCCTCCGTGTTGACTCCGAGTACTCCAAACGGATGGATCCGACGGAGTTGTCGTCCTTAAACGAACTCCCAGATCGCATCGCTGCCTTGGGGTCGCTATGGACTACGATCGGATTGGGCTCAAACCCGATCAGAGAGAAATCAAATCTCCGCCGATCACCCATCAGATAGCGGTAGTAGAGGAGCAAAACAACAACTCTCCCTCTATATTGAGGACGAACTATGTTCGGATTCCCGAGCTTGAAGAGCCGGATACCTGTCCACGGAACGACATGCCTTGTCCTCCGAACCTGGAATCAGACAGTGGGCCTGAAAAATCGATCGATATCCCGGAGCCCGAACTATTAAGCTCAGATGTTCCTCGAACTCCGGATCCCAAATTGGGTCAGGGTCCGGATTTAAATCCACCCACCCAGATATACGCGATCTCACATACCTACGGCAGCAGTCTCAGGAAACAATCCATCACTTTTGGGCCAGATTCCTCCTTGTCAAAGACAAGATTAAAGATTACCGCGACGAAGATGCGATCTCAGTATTCTGCAGTAATTGCACGGCCAAAGGAATCCTCAACGCCATCAACCGCCGTCACGTATTACACTTCGCTGACTTGGCAACCATAGTACAGAAGTACTGTGCAATGGAAAGCACCTGGAAAACTCAGGCAGCTCGTTGGGAACCACCGGTTTCCACTCAACCCCTCATCCGAGCAAAAAGGATGCACCCTCGCGGGGCGCCCGTCCCAGCAGTAAAGAAACCGAAGCCCATTACGGGGCGCGGACACGTTCTGGAGGGATGGCTCGATAGGCCATGCAAAATACACACGACACCGGATACCATATCAACCCACAGCCTTAGAGCATGTTGGATACTCCGGCAAGTGGCCAAGAGCGGCGAGGATATCCTCACCAAAAAATACCCCAGAGCAACACCCCCCGGAAGATGATGACCTCAGCGTATTGACAGTGTTCAAGACCTTCGCTTCAAACAATCGGCGTAAAAGGGCCTTCCGCGACCTCGCCGAAGTCTGCCAAGTCGCAACAATAAACCCCTGGAACGACATGGCCATAACTTTCAACGCCAGTGACGAACCAAAATTCCGGACAGTCCGGGCACCAGCCGCCTTGGTCCTCACTCCAATTGTGGACGGTTTTTGGCTCACCAAAGTGCTCATGAGTGGCGGCAGCGGATTAAACCTCATCTACGAGGATACACTCAATAAAATGGAAATAGACAAGAGCCGCATCGAGCAAAGTAGCACGACCTTCCGAGGAATCATTCCCAGTCGGGAGGCGCGATGCGCGGGAAAATCACGCTCGACGTGGTATTCGGCACGCCGGAGAATTATCAGTCCAAAGAGATAACCTTCCAAGTGGCCCCTTTCAACAGTGGATATCACGCCCTATTGGGGCGAGATGCATTTACACACTTCCAAGCTATACCTCATTACGGGTACATGAAGCTCAAGATGCCCGAGCCCAATGGTATTATCACTCTTACCAGTGATCAGGACATAGCACTCCGCGCCGAAAACAAAACCGTATCCCTGGCCCTCGAGGCACTGTCTGAAGCCCTCGCGGCCGAAGAGTTAACCGCGCTACACTCCATGGTGGATAGGGACGACATAATCCTGGACAAGCGACCCAAATCCACCTCCTTTCAACCAACAGATGAAATAGTCAAATTTCAAGTCCACCCGACGGACCCCAAGAAGACAGCATCCATCGGGGCACAGCTGGACCCAACGGTTGACGCCACGCTACGAGAGTTCCTGCACGAGAACTGGGACATATTCGCCTGGCACCCTTCTGATATGCCAGGAATCCCACGCAGGTTGGCCGAACACAGCCTCAACATATTGAAGGGGTATAAACCGGTCAAGCAAACACTGCGGCGCTTTTCCGAACCCAAACAACAAGCTATGGGGGAGGAGCTAGCCAAGTTAATCAAGGCCGGATTCATCAGAGAAATAAAACACCCGGACTGGCTAGCAAACCTGGTGATGGTGCCAAAGAAGGATAAATCCTGGCGCCTATGCGTCGATTTCAAAGACCTCAACAAGGCCTGCCCTAAGGATCCCTTCCCCCTCCCTCGCATCGATCAGATTATTGATGCTACTGCAGGACATGACTCACTGTGTTTCCTCGACGCATACTCTGGATACCATCAAATCAAAATGAAGGAGTCCAACCAAGCCGCAACGACATTCATTACCCCATATGGGTCGTTCTGCTTCAACACTATGCCTTTCGGACTTAAAAACGCCGGCGCCACCTACTAAAGCATGATTCAAACATGCCTGGAGAAACAGATCGGCAAGACAGTTGAAGCATACGTGGACGACATCGTCATCAAAACTAGGAACGTCGAGTCATTAATAGATGATCTGCGTCTCACATTTGACAACCTCCGTACATATGACATCAAGCTCAATCCGGAAAAGTGTGTTTTCGGCATTCCTGCCGGAAAACTGCTGGGCTTCATCGTCTCCAATAAAGGAATTGAGGCAAATCCAGCCAAAACCCGAGCTTTGTCACAATTGGCTACACTAACAGACCTTAAACAAGTCCAAAAACTAGCCGGATGTGTAGCAGCTTTAAGCCGCTTTATCTCCAGACTAGGAGAAAAAGCATTGCCGCTCTATCGCCTTCTCCGACGCATCGACCACTTCGAGTGAACGGATGCGGCAATGGCCGGACTGGAAGAGATAAAGGCTCTTTTAGTGAGCAACCCAATCCTGGCCGTGCCGAACGTCGGCGAACCCATGTTATTATACATCTCGGCAACACACCAGGTGGTGAGCGCGGTGCTCGTCGTTGAGCGAGAGGAGGACGGATACAAATTCCCACTTCAGAAACCGGTATACTATGTATCCACTGTCCTCACACCATGCAAATTCCGGTACCCTCATTACCAAAAGATAGCATACGCGGTCTTCATGGCATCCCGGAAGCTACGACACTACTTTCAAGAGTGCTCAATCACGGTGGCTTCCAAAGTACCACTCAATGACATAATAAACAACCGCGATGCCATGGGCCAGATTGCCAAGTGGGCTATTGAGCTCCTTCCATTCGACATAACATACAAACCGCACCGGGCTATTAAATCCCAAGTACTGGCCGACTTCGTCGCCGAATGGACAGAGGCCGAACTCCCTAAAGAGTACGGCACATATTCCAACTGGGTTATGCACTTCGATGGTTCCAAAATGCTGGCGGGCCTAGGAGCGGGCGTTGTCCTAACATCCCCCACTGGAGACATGGTTCAGTACGTACTCCAAATATTATACACGGACTCCAACAACGCAGCCGAATACGAGGCCTTATTGCACGATCTTCGGATGGCTGTCTCCATGGGCATACAACGCCTGGAGGTGCGCGGGGACTCAAACCTCGCAATATCACAAATAAATGGAGATTTCGATGCCAAAGATCTGAAGACGGCGGCCTATCGTAACGCCGTTCTCAAAATGCCGGCTCGGTTCGAGGGGCTCGAGTTTCATCACGTGGCTCGAGAAAGTAATCAAGCGGCGGATGTCCTTGCTCGCATCAGCGCCAAGCGCGACCCCTTCCCGCCTAACATATTCCTGGAAAGGCTCTTCAAGCCATCCGTGGTGTGGCAAGGGGAGAGCGGCAACACCATTCTAGACCCGATTATACCCCCAGATTCCGAACACAATACCGATATCATCGGGGGCTCAGCCACCTAAATAACACCATCGGCCCATCTTATCATGGCAGTAATTGCCCCATGGACCAAACCTTTCTTGGCCTACCTTAATAGGCAAGAGCTCCCTGAGGATTAGAATGAGGCTCGCTGCATTGTCCAGCGCTCGAAAGCCTACAAGGTCCATGACCGAGAGCTCTACAAGAAAAGCGCTACCGGGGTACTTCAAAGATGTATCTCCGAAGAAGAGGGACAGCAGCTTTTGGCAGAAATTCACGGCGGTCTCGGTGGTCACCACGCCGCAGCTCGGGCCCTTGTAGGTAAGGCCTTCCGTATAGGTTTCTGTTGGCCGACAGCCCGAGCAGACGCATAGGACCTTGTCCAACGTTGCGTCGGATGCCAGCTTTTCGCCAACCAAAGCCATATGCCTCCCACCGCTCTACAAAGAATCCCCATTACTTGGCCTTTTGGCATCTGGGGGTTTGATATGGTTGGACCCCTTAAAGGAGGAAGCCATAAGAAAAAATATCTGCTGGTCATGGTAGATAAATTCACCAAATGGATAGAGGCCAAACCAGTCAAAACGGCTGAAGCTGTACCAGTGATAGACTTCATATCCGATGTTGTGCACCGTTATGGCGTCCCACACAGCATCATCACCGATAACGGCTCCAATTTTACAGCTGATGAGGTGAAAACCTGGTGTGCTAATCTGGGCATTAAGCTCGATTACGCCTCCGTCTATCACCCGCAAACAAACGGTCAAGTCGAACGAGCCAATGGTCTTATTATGAGCGGCATTAAGCCTAGACTAGTGTGGTCTTTGAAAGAATTAGACAAGCACTGGGTTGAGGAGCTCGACTCCGTACTCTGGGGGCTATGGACCACGCCTAATCGTACTACCAGATACACACCATTTTTCATGGTGTACGGCGCAGAGGCCGTGTTGCCCTGCGAAATTATTCATGACTCACCTCGAGTGCGCATGTACGAAGAGAGAGAGGCCGAGCTTGATCAGCAGGATAGTTTAGAAGCCCTGGAGGAGGAGCGCGATGTTGCAAAAGCCCGTTTCGCACTGTATCAACAACAGGC
This sequence comes from Triticum aestivum, assembly GCF_018294505.1. Taxonomy (NCBI): domain Eukaryota; kingdom Viridiplantae; phylum Streptophyta; class Magnoliopsida; order Poales; family Poaceae; genus Triticum; species Triticum aestivum. The sequence continues at coordinate 150,375,200 of NC_057799.1, read as the reverse complement.
TCGCAGATATCAAAGCAGAGAAGTGCGGGCCAAAACTTATAATGTTGGCGAACTCGTTCTACGCTTGCCGGAGAAGAAAAAGGACAAACTCAAGCCCAAGTGGGAGGGTCCCTTCATCATTGACGAAGTTCTCACTGGAGGAGCATACCACCTGCGTGATGCATCAGATAATCGCTTAGAGCCGAACCCATGGAATGCTACCAGACTCCGAAGATTCTACGCCTAGAGCTAGACTCTTTGTTCATCTTCTTCTCCCTTTTTTCAATTATTTTCTCCTCTCTTTAACTTTTTTTCTAGCTTTAAGCTCTCGTGCGGCTAAACCACACACCTATGACTTACACATCCTTAAATATGTACGCCCATAATACCTGGGGGCTTCTTGTACAGAAGCTTATTATTATTTTTCGAGCATCAAGCTCACCACATATGTGTCTTTTCCTCATATGTACCTTTTCTTCGCCATTATATGCATCGTTATGACTTAAGTTTTGGCCAAGCTGGGTTGCCTGGCTCCTGTGCTTATGCCCTACGTTCCCGTTTGTTCGGCTAGGGCATAAAGGGAGCACCTCTGCGATTGTTACTGCCGGGTCATCCGGATGTGTACCTCAGACTGGGTGAAGCCGAAAGCTAGCGTTCTTAAGGGTATATTCGGTCGGCGGACTAAAGATGTTTTCACACTCATTACACTATGAACCCTCAGATGTTACGAATACTGCGGTTTTTCAATCACAGTTCGGGCATGCACATTAACGCATGTTCACCCAGGGAAAGGAACCCTTAACGGAACTATTCTCCCTGGAAGATGTTTCTTACAATTACAATGTAATATAACATAGCTAGCCGGATACAACTTGTCTGTTCAAGCAACTATGACCCCTACGCCTGGTTTCCACGCATACCCCGGTCTATATTGCCGCTTTGGTATTCGAAAACACTCCGCACCTTTGGGTCCAGAGGTCGAAGCGAAAAGGTCTGCCATGACAATAGTTTTACAATCCGGCTAGGGACAATTATGTCAATAGAAGTACATAGTCACTTGGACTCAAAAACTTCTTCCTCTATACCGTCTAACAGGCTGTCTAGCTTGCAATCCTGTTGGGAATATTTGGCGGCTACCTTTACTTGGTCATATACTAAACTAACTGGAATTTCTTTCCCATCTGACCCTTTAGGCCCGACCCGAGCCATATGATTCGGATCAAGCTTGGTGTACCGTGTCTTCACCATGGCCCAGGCCTCTCGCGCACCTTCTCGGCAGGCTAATATCTTCCATAATCAAACACGCCTCCGTGCTCCTTTGAATAGCTCCATGAGCTCCGCCATACTTCTTGGAAGGGAGGCGGATGGCCATAAAGCCTTGGCAACACTCCGCATTGCTTGCCGAACTCGCTCGTGCATCTGGGACAACTCTTGTAGAAGGTTTCCTTGAGATCCGGACATTTCCTCTTCGGGACGGCCAGTCAGCATACCTGCAGACATAAATCTGTCAGTTCCTGCCCTCGCCGAATTATAGGGAGGCAAGTTTGAAAAGCATACTGAATATGCCGCCTTGTAGTCTCTTATTCTCCTTCACCGAGTCGGCCAGCTGGGCTCGCACGTCTTTTAGTTCTTCGCCCAGCAGGGTGTTGGCATCCTGCAGCTTATTTTTATCATCCCTGACCCGTGTTAGCACACGCTCGCCCGCGGCTAGTTGCCTTTTGGCCTCTTGTTCACCCGCTTGTGCGATTTTCAGGGCCTCCTTCAGTTGATCCGACGATCCTGCCATGGGGAGTACAAAAAGTATTAATATTACTGGTATATGATTATATTTTCTCGATGGAGGGGAACATTACTAGGTGATGCCTTCTCGGATTTCTCCAGTTCGGCGGTAACAGCAGCTAGCTGGGTCCGACACTTTTCTAGCTCTTGAGACAATAGGTTGTTCTTCTCTGTGAGCACCTGGTTATACCATGATCCTTAAATCAGTTGTATCAACTACTTCAAGTCTCAGGGGCTACTGGTATATATATTTATCAGATTTGTACAAATGAGTACTTACCCGCATATCTTTCAAATGCTGGTCTGTGGCTCTGGAAGCCCATCTCGAGCAGCTCGGATGTACGCATCAGCCGAGCTGAAGGCGTTGAATGCCTCTTTTGTAAAGCCGGGGTCGCGAAGAGCGGCCTGCCGGCGCCGATGATTCAAAGCGCTTTCCACTTCAGAGTTTGTGAAGGATACATCATCTGAATCCTCTGTAGCAGGACAATCCGGCGTCACTCTTGCATCCACCCTCACCTTTAAGGCAGGGTCTAGAACCTGACATGTGGAGGCGCGACCGGCGGGATCCCCAGACATAGTCCGGCGAATGTTTTTTCTGATGAGACACAGCGGATAATGTCACAGTTTGATGTGACTGCCAGGGGGCATGATTAAAAAACCATACCTCTTTGCTGAAGGCTCTGCCATGTTGTCATTCGCCTTCCTCTTTGAAGATTTGCTCGGCGCGGGCGCCGCTCTCTTAGGAGATGCCTCTGGTGCACGTTGAGGCGTCGGGCGCCTCCCCTTTAGAGCATGAAATAGTGCGGTCGGTGAGGCGTAATGAGGAAGCTCTTTCGAAGAAGGTGTCTCTTGATTACTTACATGCGAGGCAGGAAGGAGGCCGGGATAGTCGGCGATGATGGCCACTTCCGTACCATCATAGCTCGCCTGGTAGAATACTCCATCCTCAAGTTCCACAAATATATGTGGATCCTCTTCGAATCCGGGGTCAAGGTCCCGGTTGTGATCCTCTGGTTGTGGGGCGGGGCTATGAATCCCCTTGGTAGCCTTCCGCCATTCCTGTTACAAATGGATGGGTTGATGCTCATTAAAAATCACGCAGGGAGATAATTGAGTAAAGCGGTGGGATTAGAACTCACCTAGCTAGGAGGACTGTACATGGCAAATCCATCTCGACGTTTAAGACGAGTGAACTCCTCTTTCTCCCCTTTGTACAGTTCGGCCAATATTTTTGCCAAAGCGGCGGGGGTGTCCGGACCCTTCCGACCGCAGCGTGAGGCGTCATCTTCTCCATTATAGTGCCACATGGGGAGCCCTCTGTATTGGAGTGGCTGGACCCCCGCACTATGGAAGTCGCCATTACCTCGATTATTGATAGTCCTGGGCAAGTGTCTTTATCTTGCCCATCAATTGACGGATTTCCGCGCTATCTTCCTCCTCGAGGCTCCGAGGGCGCCAGCTGTGGTGTTTCTTCAACGGAGCGCTTGAAAATTTGGGAAGACCCATTCGGACTGGGTCAAGAAGAGCGACGTCCTCAATATAGAACCATTCGGAAGGCCACTCTTCGGACGCCTTCTTCAGCGTGCCGGACAGGTATCCGGTCCTGGCGAAGCGCCATACCTCGGCACCGCCCACTTCGAATATCGATCCCTCTTGGTTGCGAGGGACAAGGCAGAATAGTTTCCTCCATAACTCAAAATGGGCCTCACAACCCAGGAATAACTCACAAAGAGCAATGTAACCCGCGATGTGCAGGATGGAGGCAGGAGTGAGATTGTGCAGTTGGAGGCCGTAATACTCCAGAAGTCCTCGGAGGAAAGGGTGGATTGGAAATCTGATGCCTCTTAGCAAGTAGGGAATGAAGCACACTCATTCCCCCTGGATGGATTGGGGAAATTCTCCGCTTGAGCCCCGCCATTGAAGGAGGTCAATCCTGCTCGAATGGGGACTAGATCCGCGGGGGGAAGAAATCCCTGCGTTTGCAGCTTCGCCAGCTAATTGTGGGATACGGAACATCTTTCCCAATCGCTTTTTTCGGAGCCGTGGGGGCGGGAGGAAGAACTGGGAGGGCAAGCCATATTGGAGTGGTTTCTCCTAGCAAGCTCTGAGGATTTTCCGCTTGGTGTGGAATGGATCTGAGATCCAATCTCTTTAAATAGACGCCTTTCTTACATGGCCGAGGTGTTATGTGCAAAAAATACCCTAACCTCTCGTATTCGCTCGACACGTGGAAGCTGAAGCCATGGATGCACAGAAACCGATGGGTACGACATTAAATGAAAGGACGAATACAACTCTTTGAAGTCAGGTGCTTTCAAGTCATCGGAGGAGGAACCCGCCTTGTAATGCTGAAGACAATCTGCGCGCCGGACACATTGTCATTGAAAGCCTGGTTCGGGGGCTACTGAGGGAGTCCTGGATTAAGGGGTCCTCGGGTGTCCGGCCCATGTGACGTGGGCCGGACTGATGGGCTATGGAGACACAAGACCGAAGACTCTCACCCATGTTCGGATGGGACTCTCCTTGGCGTGGATGGCAAGCTTGGTGTTCGGATATGAAGATTCCTTTCTCTGTAACCGACTTTGTACAACCCTAGTCCCCTCCGGTGTCTATATAAACCGGAGGGTTTAGTCCGTAGAGGCAATCACAATCATACAGGCCAGACTTCTAGGGTTTTAGCCATTACGATCTCGTGATAGATCAACTCTTGTAATACTCATATTCATCAAGATCAATCAAGCAGGAAGTAGGGTATTACCTCCATAGAGAGGGCCCGAATCTGGGTAAACATCGTGTCCCCTGTCTCTGTTACCATCGACCTTAGACGCACAGTTCGGGACCCCCTACCCGAGATCCGCCGGTTTTGACACCGACAGCGGCTCCCCCCTTCCCTTTCCCTCAACCTCTCCTTCCTATTCCCTCCGGTGGAGAAAGGAAAAAGGGGGGAGGGGCGAATCCTACTTGGACTAGGAGTCCAAGTAGGACTCCCTCCTTGGCACGCCCCTCCTGGCCGTCGGCCTCCTACTCCCCCCTTTATATACGGGGGCGGGGGGACCCCAAAGGCACACCAAGAATTCTCTTAGCCCTGTGCGGTGCCCCCCTCCACAGTTTACTCCTCCGGTCATAGTGTCGTAGTGCTTAGGTGAAGCCCTACGCGGATCACATCACCATCACCGTCACCACGCCGTCGTTCTGACGGAACTCTCCCTCGATCCTCTACTGGATCAAGAGTTCGAGGGACGTCATCGAGCTGAATGTGTGCTGAACACGGAGGTGCCGTACGTTCGGTATTTGGATCGTGAATACGTTCGACTACATCAACCGCGTTAACATAACGCTTTCGCTTTCGGTCTACGAGGGTATGTGGACACACTCTTCCCGACTCATTGCTATGCATATCCTAGATAGATCTTGCGTAATCATAGGAATTTTTTTGAAATTGCATGCTACGTTCCTCAACAAGTAGATGAGTTCCGTCAACACGACGGCGTGGTGACGGTGATGGTGAAGTGATCCGCGCAGGGCTTCGCCTAAGCATCGCGAGAATATGACCGGGGTGTAAACTGTGGAGGGGGGCGCCGCACACGGCTAGGCAATTATCTGGTGTGTGCTAGGCGCCCCCTCCTCATATATATAGATGAGAGGGAGGGAGGAGCAGCCATAGGAGGCGCCCAAGTAGTAGGAATCCTACTTGGAGTCCCTCCCAAGCCGCGTGCCCCCTGCCATATATAACCGAGGGGGGAGAGGGAAGGAAGTAGGAATCCTAATCCACACTTTCCTTGCCCTCCCCTCTTTCCTTCTCCTCCTCATAGGGATGGCCTCTGTAGAGGCACACTAGGGCTGGCGTGTTCCCTCGCTTGGCCCATAAGGCCCATATCTTTGCCGGGGGTGCCCGAAACTCCTTTCCGGTGACCCGATAAGTACCCGGTACCCTCCGGAACACTTCCGGTGTCCGAATACCATCGTCCTATATATCAATCTTTACCTATCGACCATTTCGAGACTCCTCATCATGTCCGTGATCTCATCTGGGACTCCGAACAACATTCGGTCACCAAATCACATAACTCATATAATACTATATCATCAACGAACGTTAAGCGTGTGGACCCTACGGGTTCGAGAACTATGTAGACATGACCGAGACACCTCTCCGGTCAATAACCAATAGCAGAACCTGGATGCTAGTATTGGCTCCTACATATTCTACGAAGATCTTTATCGGTCGAACCGTTATGACAACATACGTTATTCCCTTTGTCCATTGGTATGTTACTTGCCCGAGATTCGATCGTCGGTATCCACATACCTAGTTCAATCTCGTTACCGGCAAGTCTCTTTACTCATTCCATAATACATCATCTTGTAACTAACTCATTAGTCACTTTGCTTGCAAGGCTTCTTATGATGTGCATTACCGAGAGGGCCCAAAGATACCTCTCTGATACTCGGAGTGACAAATCCTAATCTCGATTTATGCCAACCCAACAAACACCTTCGGAGATACCTGTAGAGCATCTTTATAATCACTCAGTCGCCGTTGGAGATGTCCTTACTTTGCATATACTTGTTCAGTTTCAATGCAGGTTTATCAGTTTCTTAGTTTTTTTGGATTACACTGCATATTACGAAACCAAGACACAGCAAACCAATACATGAAAAAATAAATGTGCCTTCTTTAACTTGTAGTAGTGTGCAAAGCAAAATGAAATAGAGGGAGTTTTGTTTGCTAGCATTAGCATAGAGGGATTGTATCTGTCTTTTTATTTTTTGTGAAATAAGAGAATGTATATGTGAATGCCAAGTGTACTAAGAAACCTTTTTATGAGTATAATAGAGAATCGCTACCAGCTTAATTCAAAAGAACAAGCAAGGTTTATATTGAGCGTCCAAGAGAATACTACATCCATTTCAAAATAATTGAGTTCTAGCCTCTGGGTTTATCCATAGTAAAAAAAATTAAGTTTGATCAAGTATATAGAAGAATATATAAACATCAAATTAGTCACGTGAGATTATTTATGGAATATATTTTCATACTATACGCATTTAATGTTGTAGATCTTGGCATATACTCCCTCGTCTCAGAATGTAAGATTGTTTTTTAAACTATTGTTAGCTTGAAAAAGATCTTATATTGTGTGATAGGGGCAATGCTACATCTATGTAAACAAAGCTACCTGCTTTACGTACACTGCCAGATGGATTATTGTAAAAGTGTTCGTAATCCTATCGGTGTGATAGAGGGTAGTATTTCTATAATATTGAGCAAACATAAGTACATTTGACTTAGGACAAACCTAAGACTTAAATCATTTTGGATTCGAAGGGAGCACATGTCTAATGCTCGAAACTCAAAGGACACCTTCTATTGGACCCTAATCCAAAGGGGATGCTGCTAGTACTCCAGTGAGAAAGCACGCAGATCTTTCTTCTCTTTTTCTCTTTTGGTAGAGAAAATCTCGCAGATTGACGAATGATCCACCCCACATGCATCCTAATCCCATTCTTTATTATTACTTGTACCAAATTCATATCGTCAGGAAAGAGATGATGCAGCATTTCAGCCATATCGGCGCCGGGAGGTGATCTGGTGATAACCACGTCCAACAACTCCAGGAACGCCGGTCCAACGAGGCGAAGACCAAGTGGTCGTGCGGCAGATTAAGAGCATCTTCAGCCGTTGGCCCCCAGAGGCGCCTAAAATCGCCGCCTCGGGATGACCCGGCGAAATAAATGGGTTTAGGTGCGAGTTGGCCCCCAGCCGCCGCCTCCAGGGCCGGCCCCAGGCGCGGGGAAAAAAATTGTGTAGCAAATTTACACAAAGTTCGGCTAAAACACGCCAAATTTCGGTAAACTTGGGCTTATATTCGCGGATTTTAGTCGAGTAGTCGCCATTACATATAAAAACTAATAAAAAAACTTGCTGAAGGCCGAGAAGTCGCCGTCGCCGCCGCCATCGTCGGCCTTCTCCTCCTTGACTCGGGCGCCCTTGCTGGACCCCTCCCCGGCTGGTGGCGGCGGCGGCGCGTCGTCGTCGCTGTCGTCGATGATGACGACTCCTCTTTCGCCGCGGCCTCGGCGGCGCTGCTCGAAGCGCCGCAGGGCGGCGCGCTGGCGCTCCGTCGCCATCTTGATGGAGTCCTGGCGTGCCCATTCAAGGGCCGCGTCGTCGTCGAGCTCGACCTCGCCGTGCTCCGTCTTCACCGGCGCGAGCCCCGGCTCCGTCTTTGGCTTGACGAAGCGCGGAGGAGGAGCCGACGAGGAGGCGCGCCGGCCGCCCTCGTTGATGACGATGCCGGGCTCGGCCTTGACGCCGAGCAGCGTCGGAGTGCCGGAGGAGTGGGAGGAGGAGCGGGAGGAGGACGCGCCGAACCTCCTTGGCGCCCATTGCCCGTCGCGTCGGCGGTGCGCCGGGGCGGCCGCCCTCGCCGGGGGGTACGCCAACGGCGGGTTGTTGCCGCCCTCGAGGTGCATCAGCACGCCCTCAAGTGTGCGGCCGGGGGCGCCCCACCACAGGTGGCGCCCCTCGCTGTTCTTCACGCCGCCGACCACCGGCGCCCCATTGGTGGACGCCAGCCGCTGCTGCTGGCGGCGCTCGAAGTACGCCGCCCAAGCCGCGTGGTTGTCGGCGGCGTACTGGGGGAGGGAGAGCTCGGCGTCGGTGAGGGAGACGCGCACGATCTCGACCTCGTCGGCGAAGTAGGATGGTTTGGCCACGGCGTCGGCCAACGGGGGAATGGGCACTCCCCCATTGCTGAGCCTCCATCCCGTCGGCCCGGCGCGCATGTCCGGCGGCGCCGGGATGTTCGCCTGGACTCCTGTTCGCGGAGCGAACGGCGGCCGAAGCCGTTGGCCACCGCCTCGTCTCCGGGGAAACGCTCGGCCAACGGGGAGATGGAGTGGCTGGGGAGAAGAGATCGGCGGCGGCGCTCGGGAGATGGAGTGGCTGGGGGAGAAGAGATCGGCGGCAGCGCTCGGGAGAGGGAGGGCTGGGGGAGAAGAGCTCGGCGGCGGCGCTCGGGAGAGGTGGAGAGGTGGCACTCATCACAGGCGAGCGAGGCCATATATAGTCGCGCCGCGTCCGTGTGTACGCGTCCGAGGGAGGGGAGGCGTCGGCGCGCCGCCCCGTGAACGCGCCGCCCGTGAGGAATCAATGGCAAAGCTGACCGGCGGCAGCCTTGCCATTGATTCCCCGCGGGAAACCGAGGCGTCGGGAGAAGACGAAGCGGGCGGTGTCGCTGACGCGGCTGGCCCGCTGCGCTTTCGCGCCAAAAACGATTCGCCCGACGCCCCAGAGCGCCCCCCCCAGCGTGCCTGGTTCGGGTTGGGTCCGTCGGCGTCAATTTCGGCCCGAGCCGGCGAAAAAAGGGCCCCTGAGGATGTGACTGGGCCGATTTTTTGACGCGGTGGCCGAAAAATCGCCTGCGGCGCGGCCGGAGATGCTCTAACCTGGCATCGCCTATGGGACTGTGGCAGCAAGGCGAGACGTGCGTATTTTGCAAGAGAGGAGATAGCTACACCACCGGTGACCGCTGCGCTGACTATTCAACCGCACGATTGGTCATCGCTGCGGGTCCATGTACCAGTTGCTGCTCAGTGGGCCCACGCCAACGTATACTGTTCCAGCTTCCGCTCTTGTGTCTGAGCTGAGCTGAAGCCCCCTCCTCCTGTCAATGCAACTTGTGTCTATAAATGCGTCCCTCCCCGGCAATGCACCACTCCACTGCCACATAGAAACCAGCTCTCGAGCACCACTAAACTATACACAAGGAGGACCTCGTCGGCATAATCCTCAGGCAGCGAGCAGAGGGGCGTCGTCGACGATGGACCGCGCCGCACTCCCGGCGGCCGTCGAGCCCAAGAAGAAGGGCAACGTGAGGTTCGCCTTCGCCTGCGCCATCCTCGCCTCCATGACCTCCATCCTCCTCGGCTACGGTACGTCTACTTCGCCCTTATATGTTCTTGCGCACAGACCATTTCGCTGGATCTGTTGCATATGGTACGTACGTACTACGTGCTTTGCATGGGCTGATCACGGTTTGTTTGGGTCTGCAGACATCGGCGTGATGAGCGGAGCGTCGCTGTACATCCAGAAGGATCTGAAGATCAACGACACCCAGCTGGAGGTCCTCATGGGCATCCTCAACGTGTACTCGCTCATTGGCTCCTTCGCGGCGGGGCGGACGTCCGACTGGATCGGCCGGCGCTTCACCATCGTCTTCGCCGCCGTCATCTTCTTCGCGGGCGCCCTCATCATGGGCTTCTCCGTCAACTACGCCATGCTCATGTTCGGCCGCTTCGTGGCCGGCATCGGCGTGGGGTACGCTCTCATGATCGCGCCCGTGTACACGGCCGAGGTGTCCCCCGCGTCTGCCCGTGGCTTTCTCACCTCCTTCCCGGAGGTGTTCATCAACTTCGGCATCCTCCTCGGATATGTCTCCAACTTCGCCTTCGCCCGCCTCTCCCTCCGCCTCGGCTGGCGCATCATGCTCGGCATAGGCGCGGTGCCGTCCGTCCTGCTCGCCTTCATGGTGCTCGGCATGCCCGAGTCTCCCCGGTGGCTCGTCATGAAGGGCCGTCTCGCGGACGCCAAGGTTGTGCTTGCCAAGACTTCCGACACGCCGGAGGAGGCCGCCGAGCGCCTCGCCGACATTAAGACTGCCGCCGGCATCCCTCTGGACCTCGACGGCGACGTGGTCGCCGTGCCCAAAAACAAAGGAAGCAGCGAGGAGAAGCGCGTGTGGAAGGACCTCATCCTGTCACCGACCAAAGCCATGCGCCACATCCTCATCGCGGGAATCGGCATCCACTTCTTCCAGCAGTCTTCGGGCATCGACGCCGTCGTGCTCTACAGCCCGCTAGTTTTCAAGAGCGCCGGCATCACGGGCGACAACCGTCTCCTCGGCACCACCGTGGCGGTCGGGGCCACCAAGACGGTCTTCATCCTGGTGGCCACCTTCCTCCTCGACCGCATCGGCCGGCGGCCGCTGCTGCTGAGCAGCACGGGCGGCATGATCGTCTCCCTAGTGGGCCTCGCGACGGGGCTCACCGTCATCAGCCGCCACCCGGACGAGAAGATCACCTGGGCCATCGTCCTGTGCATCTTCTGCATCATGGCCTACGTGGCCTTCTTCTCCATCGGCCTCGGCCCCATCACGTGGGTGTACAGCTCGGAGATCTTCCCGCTGCACGTGCGCGCGCTGGGCTGCTCCCTGGGCGTGGCCGTCAACCGCCTGACCAGCGGCGTGATCTCCATGACCTTCATTTCGCTGTCCAAGGCCATGACCATCGGCGGCGCCTTCTTCCTCTTCGCCGGCATCGCCTCGTTCGCATGGGTGTTCTTCTTCGCCTACCTGCCGGAGACCCGCGGCCGCACGCTGGAGGACATGAGCTCGCTGTTCGGCAACACGGCCACGCACAAGCAGGGCGCCGCGGAAGCCGACGACGACGCCGGGGAGAAGAAGGTGGAAATGGCCGCCACCAACTGACCGCAAGTTGGCAGATCGCGATGCGAAGACTTGCGCTGTATCCGTCTCGGCTAGCTAGCTGCCACAAGGCCACATAGATGACGAAGTAGCGTGGGAAGATTCGCTGATCCGGCCGGAGCTGCCGGAGGGCGACGGCAAGCTCCAGCTCGATCGAGACGTTAATGGCTTCTTAAATGTGCTAAGTTTAATGTTTCGCTCTTTGGTTTTGTCCGGGTAGGTCGTGAGCAATCCGGTAGTGCCGATGCCAAGGCTAATCGACGCCGGACGGACTAGACTACTGTAGTAGACTGTAGAGGTGTACCGTTGCTACTTCCGTGGCGTTTGTCTGCATGATTAGGAGAGAAAACTGGCGGTGGTTCGAGGACTCTACCTGCCGATCGAGTGAGTCAAGCGAGCCACGGAAAATGTGTAAGAAAAAAATATTAAGTATGTGTATTGTAAAGACTAGGGAGTACGTACTTTCAGGCAGCACGCCATGGTTACATTATGCATATATTCATGTGTGTCCTCGTTACAAAATGGTAGCGGTTGGCCACCGCAGCGAATATTGAAGTTGATCGGCTTGATCACGGGAATCGGAATCTTGAAATCTTGAAAGAAACGTAAGCAACCAGCTGGTCTTGTGCCAAGTTTTTTACTGGTATAGCGCTTGACGGGTTGAGCGTATCCAGCTAGTCAAAACAGGCCTAGTGTGCAGCACAGTGATTATAGTAGATTATCTGACCTTTTTTAAGTTTTTGCGTGTTCGCGGCGATGCATGTGCAACGATAATTTACGCAGTTTGCTTTGTCATATTTGACACTGCCATGTGATGATGCACGGACTTCGTTTTCGATAACTGTGATGGATTTATGTTTTTTTCTAATTGGTGATGGATTTATTATGTTAAGGGAAGTAGTTACGGGGAGCACCTATTGGACGCTCGTCGCGCCCAAAAGACAAGCTTCGCGGACGGACCCACTGCAGCCAGCAGCGCATGCAGCCACGACGCATCGTAGCGAGACGGCACTGTAGTGACCACACACTGTAGCGAACCTGTGTTTTGTCTTCTTTTGATTTCTAACTGTTTTTTAAAATGGAATATTTTATGAAAATATAAAAATATTTAATTTTCAGAACTTTTTGATAACGTGAACATTTTTTTAAATACTGAACAATTTCAGAAACACGAACATTTTTTGAAAGTTACCATTTTTAAAAAATAGGAACATTTTTTAATTTGTGAACAAATTACGGAAGCGGGAATTTTTTGAAATTCCAAACAATTTCTGAAATTCAAACATAGTATTTTGGATTTGTAATTTTTTTGGAAACATGATTGTTTGAAAACTCATTTTTTTTAATTTGGAACAATTTTCAAATGTCTGAATTGTTTGGAAAATCGAAATTCTTTGAAGCTGTGAATTTTTTTGAAAGTTAAATTTTTTTAAAACGCAAACATATTTTGAAATTCCACGAAGATTGTTTGAAAACATGACCATTTTTTAAAACACAATCATTTTTAAATCTTGTGAACACCTTTTGAAAATGCAAAAAAAATTCAAATTAGCTACCAATTTGAAATTGGGAACATTTTTAAATTACGGACATTTTTTTGTAGAGTCCCAAACATTTTTTTGAAAATTGTGAATTTAAAAAGAAACCTAAATCATGAAAAACAAAAAAAATAAAGAAACTCGGAAAGCTAGTAAAAGAAGACACAGAAAAAAGGAAATCGGTTCAGGAACCTTTTAGAAGATTCCAAAGATGGCCACGAACCTTCCCATAACCGGTTCTTGTAGTACATTGTGTATCTACCAATGGGCCGGCCTAATGATGTTCGATCGGTCGTTAGCCCTGTGCAAAACAACCGCAATTTGCCACATAATGCCACAAATAATATATCCCGTGGTTACGGAATGTTCCCTTTTTGTTGATCGCGTGGAAGGCCCGTACGAGTTGCATGTATACCTTGGAAAATTCATCTTCCCAGGCCTAGCCGACACCCAAGGCTGTTCCATGCCGCCGGCTCAGTCTCCCAATGTTTGGCATTGTCCACTGTGAGAGGAATGGGACCTGCCCCGTTCATTTTTCTTAGTTCTAGTAGGTCTTTATTTAGTTCTCCGCAGCATCAGTGAGGTGGTAAAAGGCAATGGCGCGTTGGAATAAGTTATTTTCAACCTCCCCCTACCTCGACAACGTCTAAACCGACACAGACATAGGGACTATGAGGGTAGGTGTTGCTAGATCTATTGGCTCTCTTTGGATCTTGGTAGTACGTCTATCAATCAAAGAAAGCAGTTGCCTGGCATTTGGCGCAACGACTTTGACATCTTCTTTCGTTTTATTCTGCAACATGGTCAGGTTTGTCCACCCCTCTAGAATGATGGTGAAGGAATTCAAGCCTGTACCACATGCAGTCATGCCTCAGCCGATGTCTAGATCTCGTTTCTAGCAGAGTGGCTATTGCAGTATTCAAATCCTGGTATAGTGTGGGCTTTCGCAAGTGTTAATTATTCTTATTGCATGTTCAGTGTAATTTTCAAACTCCAATGGGTCGTACAAATCAAATGGAGAAGACGATCAATAGGATTTTCAGTGGAAAAATACTTTTTGATGATTGTTTTATGTCTTATTATATTTCTATTGTATTGGCTATTGTTTCCCTTTATATTTATCAGATATATAAGATGCATTTTTGTTGTCTTTTCTACAATAAATAAGAGGTTTGCCAACTCACACTCAGAATTTGTCATTTGTGCGTGCCTGTGGGCCCATATAATTACAAACCTGATTATCATATGGCACCCGGGTATAGTCAGCGAGGCTGAAAACCAGCCCAACAATCTCCAGGCGGGTCAGACAAAGGACTGAGACCTACTCCCTCCGTTCCTAAATATTTGTCTTTTTAAAGATTTCAAATAAATTACCACATACAGATGTATGTAGATATATTTTAGGGTGTAGATTCACTCATTTTGCTTCGTATGTAGTCACTTGTTGAAATCTCTAAAAAGACAAATATTTAAGAATGGAGGAAGTACTTTCTATGCAGGAGACCTCATCATTGACGGTACAATACACCGAGGATATATGCCACTTAGCCCTCTCAAATTATGGCGGGAATCATCAACAACCGCTAAACGTGTCTAGCTCGGCTCGTGGGGGGAATATAAAATAGAAGCAGCCCATCGATGCTCACATGGTGCCGCCAAAAGACCATGGCTACCTTTTTTCATGTCCCTCTCAGTTTGTCTGAAAAAATAGAAATGACTTCCCTCAACAACTGTGTGCATGTTTTGTCTTTTGTCACGGTGATTCACGATGGGAATGGGCCGGATCGGCCCATTGGGTCACTAACCTGGCCCAAAGAATCTGAGGCCAATGGGCCGTGGGTCGGCCTCGAACCATAGTTGGGTCGGTGGAGCTGGCACCAACTGACCCAGTGGGTCAGCAGGGTCGACCCACTTCCGAGGCCTCAACTTCATGGCATATGAGCTATTTTTACTGTGATAGCCTAGTTGTTCTGCAAGTAGTACCTTAGCATGATAACAGTTTTTCATGGTGAATTATCAAGTACACCTCCATGCATCATGCATGTACCAAATTCATTCTGGCATTTTTAGAAACACATTTTTTAACTCCCGGTGCCGGATAATACAGATGACGATTACACTGAAATAGGTGGGAGCAATAGCCAGTAACCTTGAGCACATGACGAAGAAAGGCAATGTACGTCCTAATTTGTTGGATCATTTGACAGTCTCGATCTTTGCTATTAGGTGCTTGTAAAGTTTGCTTCTGAATGTTGCTATTATGGAAGAATTTTCTATTGGTGATATTATGCAGATGTTTTTTATCCAGCTTGTTAATTTTATAGTTCCTCGCTCAGATACACAACTGAAAAGACTTCTTTCCCATAGCTGCAACATATTTGATTACCTACAATACTAGATAACAACTAGTATTTGGGCCGACCCGAGATACCCATGAGGCCAGCAAGGCCATGGGCATTTTAGAAAAGGGTCGACCCGTGGCCTCATAAATTGGCCTTGAGGCCATGAGGGCCATGATACGGGCGTGACACCGTCGATTGTTGATGCTACTAAAGCTGAGCCAGTTAAGGAGTCAGATCATGAAAAGGTTGTGAAAAATAATGCCATGCATGCTGCTCGATTTCATCGAGGAAACGATGGACAGGTGCGTCAATTATGCGGACCAAGAATCAGTTCTTTAATGGCCCGATCAAAGACCAGTTGTACGACACGCTTATTGGATTCAGGAGGTATGTTTGGAAGGTCAGTATATGGTCGTGTACACGTGGAGTCTAAAACTGTACGAGCATGTTTGATAACAGAAAAGGGCAAAGGGAAGTCACGTACAGAGAAGATGGTAAGAGACTTTGTTCGGCCACAATGCAAGAGAATACAGGAGACTAAGATGGAACCGGTGCTAGCTTCCGTGGAGCCTAATTTTCGTACACCTCCACGTCAAGTTGTTGTGATAGGTAGAAAATCCTAATACAAATTGGTTAGGATTCTTATTTTTGGTTTGTGTCAGCCGGCTAGCTGGCAAGCATTGTACGTGAGTTTATTTTCTTGTTAGACTTTGTTTTTTCTACTCATTAGTTGGAGACGTGAGAGTCTTGGAGTCCAAGTTGGTAGATAAGGGGAGTTGCACACGTTGGCATATAAAAGCCAGGCTACGGCCGATGTAAGGGGAGGAGTTTTGAGTTTATTTGGGAGTTATGAAATATACAGAAAAACGTCCGAGTCGCGGACGACCATATCGTGTGTATTATCTGTGATTTTTTCATCGAGGAAATTACTAGCGACGGAGGGTTGATCATCACATCGACGCCTACGTGCTGATCCGAGGGGATCATTATTTTTCGTTCGTGTATTTTCATACGCGGATGAGAATTATTCTTGGAGATTGCGAGAAGGAATTGTTGATCGAGCATCGCCGTGAAAGATCGGGCCATCTACGCGCGCGAATTAGCATCTCGCTAGTTTGCGCCTCATCAAGTGGTATTCAGAGCTAAGGTTAGTCACGGCGATTCAATTTGCAATATCGTCTGCGGAGGCGAGCATCAACATGTTGAGCAGGAACATATTGATGGAGGAGGAAGGCATTGGTGAGGTCGTTCTTTTTCACACTCGTTGCGTTGTGAACGAACGGCGTGTCAATCTGACAATCGATGAAAGTACTGCGGTCAATATGGTGAGCATCGAGGTGGTGGAAAAATTGGGGCTAAAGATGACACCTCTTGAAAGACCTTACACGCTGAAGTGGTTCGAAGGTGAAATCCAAATCACGCACCAGATTTTGCTAATTTTTACTTTGGGGAAATATTGTTGTGCAGAATTTTTTCACGTTTATTCTGTGCCTATGATGTCGTGTCATCTGCTACTTGGGAACCCATGGTGCAAACGTGTTGGGGCTGTTCGGAATTCAAAGAAAAATAGTTATACTGTATTATGGAAGGGCCAATAAATTTGTTTTATTCCCATGCCAACAGATGTGTTCAGCGCAGACTGGAAAAACCGTTTGCTAAAAAGAAGAGAGCAACAAGAAGAAAGAAAAGAAGAAGTCGATGCACCGACAGAGGGGCTGAATCTTTTGGTACAGAAGGTACAAGATGGTGATGCAAAAGGCCAACGATGGAGTGTTTTTAAAACACAATGCATGATCAAGGATCGTGCATGCAAGATGATAATTGATGGCGGCAGCTTTACAGACGCAATTAGTAAAGATGTTGTGCATGCATTGGGTTTGTCCATGTGGCGGCATCCGCAACCGCACCACGTGGAGTGGCTATACAATTCCGGAAAATTAAAGATCACGCATAAGGTGCGTGTGAAGTTCACAGTTGGAGATTATATTGATATAGTGGACTGTGATGTTGTGCCCATGGATTCGTGTCAGTTGTTATTGGGAAGACCATGGCAGTTTGATCATGATGCAGTTCATGCTGGAAGATCCAACACAT
>NC_057799.1:150008678-150057469 GCF_018294505.1 Triticum aestivum | reverse complement strand
TCGGGCGGCAGCGAGGCGGTGACATCGGGGAGAGGGCCGATCCAGATCGGGAGATGGAGATGGGATCGGGGGGAAGTGGGGGAATCATCAGGAGAGTGGGGATTAGGGTTCGTGGGGTGGACCGAGGGGGGGTTGTAGGCTGGGCGACGGTACGGGCCGGCCTGGTGGCCTAGTTGCCAGTTGGGCCGGTCGGCCCAGTGGGGGGGTGGCCTTTCTCTTTTTTCTGTTTCCTCTTCTAAAAAAACAGAGATAGAAAATAACTATTTAGGGTAACCAAAAGAGCTGAGAAAAATGTGGGACTTAGCCTATTAAATAGTTTGCATTTTTAGGCAGTGCCACAAAAAGTTTGGAGGCCAGAGGAATCCATTTGCATTTTTCGCAAATAAGATAGCACTTTAAAATGCTGAAATTGCATTGTAATAATTGCTAAAGTCCATCTTACCGCTTAGGTGATGTTGTTCCCCTTAAACATTAAATGTTATGGAATTTTGGCTAAATGATGGACTATTTTGTAGCAACTTTTGTGCAACTTCAAAATTCACTTGCAAATTGAATTTGATTCCAAAGTGGAATTTCAAATGAGATTGGAATCAAAGGTGATTAAGCACTGTTTAAAAAATGATTAGCTTAATCACAGAGGGTTACTATAGCATGACACTGGGGGTGTTACAAGAGACATGCATGAATCGGAATTTATTAGAATAGTCTATGTGCTTCACTTATATCTTTTGAGCTATACAATTTTGCTCTAGTGCTTCACTTATATCATTTTAGAGCACGGTGGTGGCTTTATTTTATAAAAATTATTGATCTTTCATGCTTCACTTATATTATTTTGAGAGTCTTTTAGAACAGCATGGTAATTTGCGTTGGCTATAAAACTAGTCCTAATATGATGGGCATCCAAGATGGGTATTATAAAAACTTTCATATAAAGTGCGTTGAATACTATGAGAAGTTTGATGCTTGATAATTGTTTTGAGACATGAGGATGGTGATATTAGAGTCATGCTAGTGAACTAATTGTGAATTTGAGAAATACTTGTGTTGAGGTTTGCATGTCCCATAGCATGCACGTATGGTAACCGTTTGTGTAACAAATTTGAAGCATGAGGTATTTCTTTGATTCTCTACCTTATGTGTGGCGGTCGGGGACGAGCAATGGTCTTTTCCTACCAATCTATCCCCCTAGGAGCATGCGCGTAGTGCTTGTTTTTTCATGACCTGTAGATTTTTGCAATAAGTATGTGAGTTCTTTATGACTAATGTTGAGTCCATGGATTATACGCACTCTCACCCTTCCACCATTGCTAGCCTCTCTAGTACCGTGCAACTTTCACCGGTACCATAAACCCACCATTTACCTTCCTCAAAATAGCCACCATACCTACCTATTATGGCATTTCCATAGCCATTCCGAGATATATTGCCATGCAACTTTCCACCGTTTCGTTTATCATGACACGCTCCATCATTGTCAAATTGCCTTGCATGATCATGTAGTTGACATCGTATTTGTGGCAAAGCCACCATTCATAATTTTTTCATACATGTCACTCTTGATTCATTGCACATCCCGGTACACCACCGGAGGCACGCATATAGAGTCATATTTTGTTCTAAGTATCGAGTTGTAATCTTTGAGTTGTAAATAAATAGAAGTGTGATGATCATCATTATTAGAGCATTGTCCCGTGTGAGGAAACAAAAAAAAAGAAAGAGAAAGGCCAAAGAAGCCAATGATAAAAAAAGGAGGCCAAGAAGCCAAACAAAAAAAAGAGACAGAAAAAGAGAGAAGGGACAATGCTACTATCCTTTTTCCACACTTGCGCTTCAAAAGTAGCACCATGATCTTCATGATAGAGAGTCTCTTATTTTGTCACCTTCATATACTAGTGGGAAATTTTCATTATAGAACTTGGCTTGTATATTCCAACGATGGGCTTCCTCAAATGCCCTAGGTCTTCGTGAGCAAGCAAGTTGGATGCACACCCACTTAGTTTCTTTTGTTGAGATTTCATACATTTATAGCTCTAGTGCATCCGTTGCATGGCAATCCCTACTCACTCACATTGATATCTATTGATGGGCATCTTCATAGCCCATTGATGCGCTGAGTTGATGTGAGACCATTTTCCTCCTTTTTGTCTTCTCCAGAACCACCATTATATTCCACCTATAGTGCTGTGTCCATGGCTCACGCTCATGTATTGCGTGAAAGTTGAAAAAGTTTGAGAATACTAAAGTATGAAAAAATTGCTTGGCTTGTCATCGGGGTTGTGCATGATTTGAATATTTTGTGTGACGAAGATGGAACATAACCAAACTATATGATTTTGTAGGGATGAACTTTCTTTGGCCATGTTATTTTGAGAAGACATGATTACTTTGTTAGTATGCTTGAAGTATTATTATTTTTATGTCAATATTAAACTTTTGTCTTGAATCTTTCGGATCTGAACATTCATGCCACAATAAAGAAAATTACATTGATAAATATGTTAGGTAGCATTCCACATCAAAAATTCTGTTTTTTATCATTTACCTACTCGAGGACGAGCAGGAATTAAGCTTGGGGATGCTTGATACGTCTCCAATATATCTATAATTTTTTATTGTTCCATGCTATTATATTAGCTATTTTGGATGTTTAATGGGCTTTAATATGATATTTTATATTATTTTTTGGACTAACCTATTAAACGGAGGCCCAGTGCCAATTTATGTTTTTTTGCCTATTTTAGAGTTTTGCAGAAAAGGAATACCAAACGGAGTCCAAATGGAATGAAACCTTCGCGATGGTCTTTCTTGGACTGAAAGTAAACCAGAAGACTTGGAGATGAAGTCGAAGACGTAACGAGGCAGCCACGAGGCAGGAGGGCGCGCCCAGGGGGTAGGAGCGCCCCCACCCTCGTGGGCCCCTATAGCTCCACCGACGTACTTCTTTCGCCTATATATACTCTTATACCCTACAAACATCAGGGGGAGCCACGAAACCACTTTTCCACCGCCGCAACCTTCTGTACCCGTGAGATCCCATCTTGGGGCCGTTTTCGACAAACTGCCGGAGGGGGAATCGATCATGGAGGGCTTTTACATCAACACCATAGCCTCTCCGATGAAGCGTGAGTAGTTTACCACAAACCTTCGGGTCCATACTTATTATCTAGATGGTATGTTATCTCTCTTTGATTCTCAATACAAAGTTCTCCTCGGTGTTCTTGGAGATCTATTTGATGTAATACTCTTTTGCGGCATGTTTGCCGAGATCCAATGGATTGTGGATTTATGAACTTGATTATCTATGAATATTATTTGGTTCTTCTCTGAATTCTTATAAGCATGATTTGATATCTTTGCAAGTCTCTTCGAATTATCGGTTTAGTTTGGCCTACTAGATTGATCTTTCTTGCAATGGGAGAAGTGCTTAGCTTTGGGTTCAATCTTGCGGTGTCCTTTCCCAGTAACAGTAGAGGCAGCAAGGCACGTATTGTATTGTTGCCATCGAGGATAAAAAGATGGGGTTTATATCATATTGCTTGAGTTTATCCCTCTACATCATGTCATCTTGCCTAATGCGTTACTCTATTCTTATGAACTTAATACTCTAGATGCATGCTGGATAGCGGTCGATGTGTGGAGTAATAGTAGTAGATGCAGAATCATTTCGGTCTACTTGACACGGACGTGATGCCTATATTCATGATCATTGCCTTAGATATCTTTATAATTATGCGCTTTTCTATCAATTGCTCGGCAGTAATTTGTTCACCCACCGTAATACATGCTATCTTGAGGGAAGTCACTAGTGAAACCTACGGCCCCAGGGTCTCTTTCTTATTATATTGCATCTCTTTTATTTACATCGCATCTTGTTTACTATTTTGCAATATTTACTTTCCAATCTATACAACAAAAATACCAAAAATATTTACTTTACTATCTCTATTAGATCTCACTTTTGCGAGTGACCGTGAAGGGATTGACAACCCCTTTATCGCGTTGGTTGCAAGGTTCTTGGTTGTTTGTGCAGGTACTAGGTGACTTGTGCGTTGTCTCCTACTGGATTGATACCTTGGTTCTCAAAAACTGAGGGAAATACTTACGCTACTTTGCTGCATCACCCTTTCCTCATCAAGGGAAAACCAACGCATGCTCAAGAGGTAGCAATGTTCAGGGCCCACCAGTCTGGCCCATGTCGCATAGCCCGGGCGCCCGGGGACCCCATAATCTAGTACTCCCTCAGTAGCCCCTGAACAAGGCTTCAATGACGATGAGCGCAGATTGTCTTCGACATTGCAAGGCGGGTTCCTCCTCCGAGATCATGTCCCCTTATTGTGGGATTCTCATCAATACGGGTTTGGGTAATCCAACTGTGCCGTTCGCACGACCCCTGGGGAACACGCGAGTTTTAAGGCTTGCGAGGGGGTGCTTGATATTCACGGCCTTTATAAGAGGATAAGGACCCATCTTTTTACCCCACACCTTCTTCTTCCTCAGCCCCTCCATCCTCGAGCTCCAGCGCCCAAGTTTCGATCTCGTCCATCTCCACCAAACACTCCAGCCATGTCCGGATCCGGCTCTCAAGGCAAGTGGGTGGCTTCCTCCGTGATGGAGAAGGACATCAAAGAGCTCCGGGAGGCGAGGTACTTGACCGCGGAAATCTCACACAGGCTTCCTGCCAAGGAGCAAGTTATCCCCACTCCAGAGCCCGGCAAGAGGGATGTGTTCATCCTTCACTTCCTCCGCGGGTTAGGGTTTCCCCTCCACCCCTTCGTCTGCGGCTTGATGTTCTACTATGGGCTAGATTTCTACGATCTAGCCCCGAATCCATTCCTCCACATCTCGGTGTTCATCGTCGTATGCGAGGCGCTACTCTGCATCCCCCCACACCTCGGCCTCTGGCTAAAAGTCTTTAATGTGAAGCCGAAGGTGGTCGACGGGCAGCATGCGGACTGCGGTAGCGCCATGGTGAGCAAGCTCCCCAAGAACACCTGGCCCAAAGGGGCCTTCGTGGAGACCGTGAAGGTATGACAGCAGGAGTGGTTCTACATCACCGAACCCCGTGGCACCAAATGGCGGCCACTCCTGAATTTAGATCCGGACCCCCTATGCGACTCGTGTTGTGGACCAACAAGGGCCTAGACTGGGGGTATACTAACGAAGTGATGATGCTGCATAAGAGTATCAAGAGTATGATAAACAAGAACACCAGTCTCACCGATGTGATTCAGGTGATGCTCTTCTGCCGGATCCTCCCTTGCCAATGCCGGCCTCTCCGCATGTGGGAGTTCAATCCGAAGGGCCCCCGGACCCTGCAGCGCTTCCTCGGCACAACGTACGAAGATATTTGGAAACTTCTTTTTAAGACCCAGAAGACGTGGCCGGAGAAGACCGAACACATCGGTCTCGACAGCGCAAATCCTGCTACTGAGGTAAGTATTTTACTTTCGAACACAATTTCGGTCCATACGTCAGAAGGTATACTGAGATGTCCATTCCTCATTCAGGGCTGGACAGCGAAGGCGGAGCGGATCAGGTGTCCGGTGCCGCTACCCAAAAACCTAGCAAATCCTCTACTAATGAGGATGCTGGTCCCGACGCCCTATCAGGCGTCGGAGAAAAAGGCCAAGAAGAAGAGCAAGGAGGCCAAAGCTGGCCTCCCCCGAAAAGGTACTTCGGACACCGTGTCTGAAGAGACCGAAGCTCACTCCTCCCACGAGGGAGATGAAGACGAGGAGGAGGAGGAGGAAGAAGAAAAGGGCGGCCTCCGCAGGTCCAGAGGCAAAGGCGTCCAAAAAGGGGAAAATATCCCTTTCGGATCGATCGGATTCAGATACCGAAGCCATCCCCAAGCGGCGCCCTAGGGCGAAGCCCCTTGCCGAATCATAAGTATCTAGGAATGCTTTACATACATCCGATCTCTTACAAGTTGTAGGACAACATGTTAATTTATGTGTGGTAGTCCGGCCCGTGGTCTCCCCCAACAATCCTCATCTTTGGGGAACTCTCTAGCGCCGGAGATGATGGAGAGTGAAACGCCTCCGCGAGCCTCTCCGCCGCCGACTGGGGATGATATCGAGGTGTTATCCCAAAGAACCTCTCGAGGACACGGAGAGGTGCGGGAGGCCGACAAGACGGCACCAGAGGGTAATGCCTTGGCTGCCGAGAACATGGGGGGCGCAACCCCCATGGGGACTAACGACAGGGGTCCTCACTAGTCCGGTCCCCAGCCAAACACCATTCTAGAGACCAATGTGGCTCTGGAATCAAGCGAGTAACCCCCTTTAAAGGAGGGGGAACGCCTACTCCGAAGGCAGCCTCTACTGATCCGGAGGCGCCGAACCCTATAATCGACGCACTGCAACGTGCTTCCGCCGTGGAGGAGCACCGTACCCTGATGAGTACATTGGTTGTAAAGGTCCAGTCTACCAAAAGTAGGTTGAACGAAGCCTTCAGCAGCCTATTAAGAGGCTTTGAGGTATGCGATGTAATTTCTTTAGCCGCTTTTCATATGAAAAATAAGCATGTGTATTGATAGTAACCCCTGAGACTCTATTCGGCTTTTGGAAAAGGCGGAATAGAGGATCAATAATATTCGCAGGAGATAACGTACTTGTCTATTTTGAGAAACAAGCTTCACTGTTAGCGGAAACCGCCCAGACCGCCAAATTATCCGAGCTCAAGCGGAAGCTGGGGTTGGCCGATGAGGATCTCGTCTGCATCAACAAGAGGTTTGATGAGGCGCAAGGTATTTCTTTGAAAAAATGTTTATGCACCTGAAGTAATATACCCATGTGTATTCTAAGCTCCTTTGTCGCCTTGTTCATTATTGTAGGTACTGCAGCCGCGGTCGAGACCCTGAAGGGTGACCTTGCCCGAGCCAAGGAGCAGGGACGGGTGAGCCAAGCGGCTGCTGACAAAGCGGCCGCAGATTTAAAGGCCGAGCAGGTTGCCCATCGCCACTATGAGGAGCGGGTAACCGAAGTAGAGCAAGAGCTCGAGGACGCCGCCCGCAAGTGCGAGTCCTTGGAAGAGAAGAATAAGCCCCAAGAGGCCAAGCGGACCAAGGCTCTCCAGGGGGCCAAGGAGGCGCAGACCAAGTCCCGTGCGGCATGCGAGGAGATCAAGCATGCCGAGCAAATAGCGGCTGGTAAGCCCTTTCTTTTACAGAGTAAATTCGGCAGTCAGAAGTATGCACTGCTCACTCGACTGTGGAGTTCTCCAAACGCCTTTGTGGATCTTCCGAAGAGTGCTGCCGACGCCGCATAGTTCTTCCGGGCCCAGGAGGGGCACACCACGGAGAAGCTATTTTGGTCACAGTTCGCGGCGTAAGAGCACCCAGCGCTGTTAAACGACCAGATGGCGCAGTGGGCCGAGCTACATAGGATGTCCGGATTGGCCATGAGGGATGTCATAGTCCGGTTATGGCCAACCGAACCCATTCCATGCAACAACTTCGACCTGGTGCAGTGACTCGTCGACGTGTTGCCCTAAATAGACGCGGTAAAGTGGTCGGCATGCATAGAAGGTGCACGGACAGCCTTCGCCCGTGTAAAGATGCACTGGGCGAAAATGAAGGCCGCTGTCGTGGCAGTTGAGGGCCCGCCAGGAGGCAAGGACCACTGCAAGCCGGAGCGCTATTTTGAAGACGTCCTAGAGGGTGCCCGTTTGATAGAGGGTCAATGCTCTAAGGATATCATGTTCGAGTAAATGTACCTGACCTATCCATGCATTGTGCCATGAATTGAAACTTTGTAATATATTTGTGCCTTTTATCTTAAATTATTTTTCCTCCTGTGCGGCCGATTTTATTCCTGAGAGTTTACCAGTCGTCGGCTTCAGCCCCCACGTAGATACTATGGGGGTGTTCAGAATAATGTGTAATCACTCTTGACCCAACGTCTTGGTCCGTAAAGGAGGTGACTTACGTAGTGAACCAGGCAATCAGACTATGCGGCTTTAACACTTTCACTTAGCCATAGGAGTTTGATGGTGGGGCTAAGAACTTGCCCCTGGTGCACATACGGCTGTTCGAACTGGGATGCCTTAGGCGCCCGACCGAACCAAAGCCAGTCCTTCGTGTAATACAGAAAAAATCGCAAGAGATTTATATTAAGTGGTCGAATAGCTGACCAGCTCTCGCCGTACCATGATAGTCTGTTTTCGGCTTTATCTACTGAGGTGTTTGACCGGAAGAACCAGAAACACAATCGCAGTAGTTCTCCCTTTACTACCTTAGCCGAACAAGCGGAACGTAAGGTGGTAACTACAGGAGCCGGGCAACCCAACTATTGACCAAAGACATGATTCGGAGCCGATGCATATAATGCCATATTCAGGACGCCGAAGTACACTATAAAAGTGTTCAGACTTCTTATTTTTTGAAAATATGTGGGGCCGAATAGAGCCCCTGGCGATTTAAATCGTGCCGAGGTGTATATGCCAATCTGACGTAAGGGAAAGACAGATTTAAGAAATAAGCCAATACCGAACAAGGTTGGGCGAAACTGTTTCAATTATAGTCTGATTGATACGTCGAAACGTGTTGTTACAGAGGATGCCAGAGGCATCGAGGCTATTTTACATGCTGAGAACTTGACAACAAGGGAAAGCTGTATGCAGGTCCTAAAAAGGAAAAGGTGATCTTCAAGACCTTTGGACATTCTGCCGCACGTCTGCCGCTTTTCCCCTTGGTATATGATCCTTTGAGAGGATCAATGATCGAATATACATAAGGGGCCTAAAAAAGGGCCCTTGGTACTATCGAATAGTGATGTGGGTTGTAAAGAACCTGAAAAATAAAAATAAGAAGAAAAAAGGAAGAATATGAAGATCCGGATAGGGTCGAGCCATATTGTGGACTTTGTTTTTACTGTGCCTCCGTCCTTGCCCATTGTATCTTTAGTGCGTAGTTATGTACGCGCGGTACGTATGCCACAATCAGCTTAGGGTTTTGACGGAGGCCGAATTGCTAATCTAGCTCTGGACGAGCCGGACTATCATTCTGCAGGGTAGACCGGAGTCGTTTGACAGTGTTCAGGGGCTTCACTGCCGATGTAGTATTTGGCTTGATAAGGCCACCCTGTACATCAGCTACGAGGACCGTAGTATGCTCCTCAATATGGAGGGAGCGCTCCATGTTTCCATTGACTGTTATAACGCCACGTGGTCCGGGCATCTTGAGCTTTAGATAAGCATAGTGCGGGACCGCATTGAAACGGGCGAACCCGATTCGTCCGAGCAGTGCATGGTAACCACTGCGGAAGGGGATGATGTCGAAGATTAAATCTTCGCTTCGGAATTTATCTGGTGAACCGAAGACTACCTCCAGCTTTATTGACCCTGTGCAGCAGACCTCTACGCCGGATATTACTCCTTTAAAGGTAGTTTTAGTGGGCTTGATTCTTGACGGATCAATACCCATTTTACAGACAGTATCCTGATAGAGCAGGTTAAGATTGCTGTCGTCGTCCATGAGGACTCCTGTGAGGTGGAATCCGTCGATGATTGGCTCGAGGACCAATGCTGCCGAACCTCCATGACAGATACTAGTCGGATGGTCTCTGCGGTCAAAAGTGATTGGGCAAGCCAACCATGGGTTGAATTTTGGGGCGACTGGCTCTATGGCGTAAACGTCCCTTAGTGCGCGCTTGCGCTCCCGCTTGGGGATATGAGTGATGTAAATTATATTCACTGTCTTTACCTCGGGGGGGGGGGGGTTCTTTTGCCCCCCTGTGTTTGATCGGCGAGGCTCGTCATCATCCTCGCTAGGCGGCCCTTTCCCCTTATGTTCGGTGTTTATCTTACCGGCCTGCTTAAAGAACCAACAATTTCTGTTTGTGTGATTAGCGGGCTTGTCCGGGGTGCCATGAATGTGGCAGGGCCGATCTAGTATTCTATCCAAACTAGATGGACCATCTTTGTTTCCTTTGAATGGCTTCTTCCGCTGACCGGGTTTATAGCCATTGAATCCGGCGTTGACCGTCATGTCTTCGATATATTTGTTGTTGCTTCGACGCTTGTGTTTGTTGCGTCGTGGCTTGCCATTGCCATCTCTGGCTTCGGAGGGGCCAGGGACGCTGGTGCTGTTCCTTCTACGAGCTAGCCAGCTATCTTCTCCCGCGCAAAAGCGGGTCATAAGTGCGGTGAGAGCTACCATGGACTTCGGTTTTTCTTGGCCGAGGTGTCGGGCAAGCCACTCGTCATGGACGCTGTGTTTAAAGGCCGCGAGGGCTTTGTCGTCCGGACAATAAAAAATTTGGTTCTTTTTAATTAAGAACCTGGTCCAGAGTTTCCGGGCTGACTCTCCGGGTTGCTGGACTATGTGACTAAGGTCATCGGCGTCTGGAGGCCGAACATAGGTACCTTGGAAGTTGTCTCTAAAGGCATCTTCCAAATCTTCCCAGTTACCAATGGAGTTTTCTGGGAGGCTGTTTAACCAGTGTCGTGCTCGTCCCTTGAGTTTTAGGGGGGTACTTGATGGCGTGGAGATCGTCACCGCGAGCCATGTGGATGTGGAGAAGAAAATCTTCGATCCATACTGCGGGATATGTCGTTCCATCGTATGATTCAATGTTCATGGGTTTAAACCCTTCTGGGAACTGGTGCTCCATTACCTCATCGGTGAAGCATAAGGGGTGTACGGCGCCTCTATGTTGGGCAACGTCACGACGCAGTTCGGATGAAGTACGTATATGGTTTTCGGCCCAGGTGAGGTTGCGCCTATCGCGTCAGGCCTGATGGCCGTCTTCTCGCGTTGGGGCACACCCCTTGATCCATAGATTGATCTGGCTTGGCCTGCTTTATTGTCCAAGTCCTATCGTAGGTCGTAGGTGTATCCTGGTGCCAATATCTCTCTGCCTCTACGACGACGTGGTGCGGGTTGATGTTCGGCGCAGATGCTGCTTTATCTCGCCCACGTGGTGGGCGGTCTGGTTCATCAGCACGGTCATGTCTTGACGGTATGGGATCGAGGGCCTCGTCGTCAAATTGTGGTAGTAGCCAATGCTTCGGATAACTCTTTGCTGGGCGTTGAAGGCCATACTCTTCGGCAGCTAGGACCTGGTTCCATCTGTCATTGAGTGTATCCTGTTCGGCTTGGAGCTGTTGCTGCTTCTTTTTAGGCTTCTCGCTGTAGCGATTAGCTGGCGCTTAAAGCGCTCCTACTCGAGTGGTTCCTCTGGCACGATGAAGTCTTGGTCGCCGAGGCTCACATCATCTTCGGAGATCGGTAGATAGTTACTATCCTCCGAGTCTCCGTTCCCAACCGGATCGTCAGGGTTAACTTGCCTTTCCTCCCAATCATCCTGTTCGGATGTGGGCTTGACGGGGGCTTCGGGGTCTTTGGCGTTCTCTGGAGTATTATTGTCTCCGGTGCCGGTGTTGCTATCTTCTTCGCGATGCGATTTTGAGCGGCGCCGCTTACGTCGACGCTTTGGAGGTGCCTCAGCAGGCTTATCCTCAACCGGATCCGTCCTATCATTATCGTCATCCTCTTTGGGTGTGTCCACCATATACACGTCATATGTGGAGGTGGCCGTCCAACATCCGGTAATCGGCAGGTCTTGGCCTTGTTCGTCTCTGGCATCGTCATCGATGCCGTCGATGTCTTGAGAGGCATAGTCCAGCATGTCGGTCCAATCTTCAACAGTGACTATGAAGTGGGTGGTGGATGGGACGTAACATTCCCCGCTCTCAGCCCCTAGTCCAGGCTGGGCATAGTTTGGGGGTGATTCCTCTGTAATGGCGAGGGATCGCATTTAGTCCAGAGTCTCGTTTAAGAGGGAGGTTTGGACGGGGAAATGAGAGTCCGCGGGGCTGGCCGGGGTGAAGGCCTCCTGGCCATGCTTGCTTGGCGCGGACTTCGAGAGTTTGGATCTGGAGTCTGGGGGCGAGTTCGGCCTTTCAATGATAGGGGAACCCGGTCTGATTCCGAGTTTGCCGTGGACACAATCGCCTTCGGATCCTTGATAGTGCTGTTTGCAGTGGAGAGTCCGGTGGGCTCCAAACTCCCATCTTCGGACCTGGTGGTTTGCTCCAGATCTAAGGCCAGAGCGGTGGTCGGGGCCGCGAACCCTTCGAAGATCAGGTCTCCCCGGATATCGGCGACATAGTTTAGGTTCCTGAAATTTATCTGATGACCAGGGGCGTAGCTGTCGATCTGTTCATGGTGGCCAATTGAGTTGGCACGCAGAACGAAGCCGCCAAACACAAAAATCTGGCC
Organism: Triticum aestivum; assembly: GCF_018294505.1. Classification (NCBI taxonomy): domain Eukaryota; kingdom Viridiplantae; phylum Streptophyta; class Magnoliopsida; order Poales; family Poaceae; genus Triticum; species Triticum aestivum. The sequence goes on along the minus strand of NC_057799.1, from coordinate 150,045,243 downwards.
AGGGAGGAAAGCTTACCCGGAAATTTGGTGATCGAACGAGCCATCGAACCTTCTTTCGATGGCACAGTGGAATTCTTAATGAAAGCACCAATGTCGGTGTCAAAACCAGCCGATCTCGGGTAGGGGGTCCCGAACTGTGCATTTGAGGATCGAAGGTAACAGGAGGCGGGGGACACAATGTTTACCCAGGTCCGGGCCCTCCTAATGGAGGTAATACCCTACTTCCTGCTTCATTGACTTTGATGAGTATAGGAGTTACAAGAGTCTATCTACCTCGAGATCGTAATGGCTAAACCCTAGATGTCTAGCCTGTATGGTTATGATTGCCTCTATGGACTAAACCCTCTGGTTTATATAGACATCGGAGGGGCCTAGGGTTGTACAGAGTCGGTTTACAGAGAAAGGAAACTACACATTCGGACACCAAGCTTGCCATCCACACAAAGGAGAGTCCCATCTGGACATGGGGGAAGGCCTTCTATCATTTATCTTCACGGCCCACCAGTCCGGCCCATGTCGCATAGCCCGGACGCCTGTGGACCCCATAATCCAAGACTCCCTCAAGTGCCAAAACATATATAAAGTGAATCAATACGATACCCCATTGTCACCACGAGTATTAAATTGCAAGACATATATCAAGTGTTCTCAAATCCATAAAAGTATTCAATCTGATAACAACAAAATCTCAAAGGGAAAAACCCCTTTCATCACCCAGGATAGAGAGGGGAAAACACCATATGATCCGACTATATTAACAAACCCGTGATACATCAAGATCGTGACATCTAAAGAACACGGGAGAGAGAGAGACAGAGAGAGAGAGAGATTAAACACATAACTACTGGTACAAACCCTCAGCCCCGAGGGTGGACAACTCCCTCCTCATCGTGGTGGCCGCCGAGATGATGAAGATGGCCATCGAAGATGATTCCCCCTCCAGAAGGGTGCCGGAACGGGGTCTAGATTGGTTTTCGTGGATACAGAGCCTTGCGGCGGCGGGACTTTTGATCTAGGTTAACCCCGAGGGTTTTTGGAATATTTGGGATTTTATAGGGAAAACAGGGGGTGCGGGAGGCCACCGGGTGGGCACAACCCACCTGGGCGCGCCAGGGGGCCCTGGCGCGCCCTGGTGGGTTGTGCCCCCCTCTGGGCACCCCCAGGTGCTTCTTTGGCCCACTGTTGGTTTTCTGGTCCATATAAAATCTCTGTGAAGTTTCATTGCATTTGGACTCCGTTTGGTATTTACTTCCTGCGATGTAAAAAACAAGCAAAAAACAGCAACTGGCACTGGGCACTGGGTCGATAGGTTAGTCCCAGAAAATGATATAAAGTTGCTATAAAATGATTGTAAAACATCCAAGAATGATAAAATAACAGCATGAATACTTCATAAATTATAGATACGTTGGAGACGTATCAGCATCCCCAAGCTTAATTCCTACTCGTCCTCGAGTAGGTAAATGATAAAAGAAATAATTTATGAAGTGTGAATGCTAGCAAAGTGCACAAGTTTGATCAATGAGAAATTCAATCACTTTTCCAAGCATCATAACAACAATTCTTTCTCATAAAACTTCTCATATCATAATGGCAACCAATTCACATGTTAAGGTTTAAACAATGAATTCTCTTGAAACCCAACAACCTATGTTCTTAGTCACCAAGCAATTACAATTCAACTTATTCAACAGAGTCTAAGTAAGAGCTCCACATACTCAACCATCATGTAGTCTTCTATGATTGCTAACACTCACCGCATACACATGAGCAAAACGTTTCAAACGGACACATAGAAAGATAGGGGCTTATTCATTTGCCTCCCAACGTATTCACCTCAAGGGTGATGTCAACAATAATAACTCATGCTACCCATATTCAACTACACATATGTGCCTGGATCTTTCCTCACCACATGATGCCTCCCAAAAGAGAAAAATAAAAAGGAATAGAGACAAAAACTTTGACTCTTTGCATAAAAGTAAATACTGAAAAGTAAAAGATAGGCCCTTCGCAGAGGGAAGCAGAGGTTGCCATGCGCTTATCTGTTTGTATGCTCAACCCCTTAGTGCAAAAGATCGTCACTTTATATTGCCCCTTATGATAGCAACCTTTATTATGCAGTCCATCGCTTTTATTGCTTTGCCATCATAAGTTCGTACAACCCTCAGTTTTCTCTTACACTAAATGATCTAACACTTTTAGAAGCAATTTTTATTGCCTTATTGCACCGATGACAACTTACTTGAAGGATCTTTCTCAATCCTTAGGTAGGTATGGTGTACTCTTGAAAATAGGATTTGGGTTTAAGGGTTTTTGGATGCACAAGTAGTATCTCTACTTGGTGCGGAATTTTTGGCTAGCAAAGATGGGGGGCAAGCACCACATGTTGAAGGATCTATGACAATATAAATTCTATGTAAATATGAATAAACATACATCATTACGTTGTCTTCTTTATCCAACGTCAATAGTTTTGGCATATAATAATTTTATGGGGGCTCACAATCACAAAAGATTTCCAAGATAGTGTATTTGCATGTTAAAGTTCTCTTCCTTATACTAATTATTCGTGAATTGCTTCTATTACCAAAATTGTGATTGTCAAGCCTCAAAATAATTCACTTTCTAAACCCAATGTGAAGCTACCACTAGGCATGCTATGATTTCAAATTCATGAGAATCAATTTATTCAACAATTTACTCATAGGATATAATTGAAGCATAAGAGTAAATGACAAGCTACTCCAAAAAGATATAAGTGAATATCATGAGCATAATATTTTTTTCTCTCAAATTAAATTAAGAGAAGCAAGAGAGAATTTCTTCAAAAATACTAAAGCACACTGTACTCAAAAAGATAAAAGTGAAGCACTAGAGCAATTCCAAAGAAAAGAGCTTCGCTGACGGGATGTGAATGCCATTACTTAGCCTCCCTGGCAACTATTTGAGGACTCTACTTTATTTAAAAACATTCAGATCTAGGAACTTTATTAAAAAATCAAGCAAAATGAAAATAAAATGACATTCTTAGAATATCACAACTCATGTGAAGAAGCAAAAACTTAGGCTCAACCGATAATAACCAATACTTGTTGAAGAAGAAAGGTGGGATGCCTACCGGGGCATCCCCAAGCTTAGATGCTTGAGACTTCTTGAAATATTATCTTGGGGTGCCTTGGGCATCCCCAATCTTGAACTTTTGTGTCTCTTTAATTCTTCTCATATCACAGTTTTCCTAAATCTCAAAAGCTTCATCCACACAAAACTCAAAAAGAACTCGTGAGATAAGTTAGTATAAACTAATGCAAAAACCTTATCAATGTCTACTATAGCAAATCGCTAAAATTATTATTCAACATTGCATACTAAATGCCCCTGCATATTTAATACTCCTACCCTCAAATAGAATTATTAAACAAGCAAACATGTGCAAACAATGCAAACATAACAGCAATCTGCCAAAATAGTACTCTCTGTAAAGAATGCAAGAGTATCAATACTTATTCACCTGCAAACATTATGAAATTCTACCACACTGTACAAAATTTATCAGAGCTTATTTTGCAAAAAGTTTCAACATTTTATCACATTCTGAATTTTATAGGGAATTTTTGCAACATCGATAAACTTTCTATTTTGAAACAGCAACATGTAGACTTGCAAAATAAGCATGGCAAAGGCTATCAATGCCACTTTGATTGAAATAAAAGATGCAAAACATTATTATAAATAACATAAAGCAAATTCTTAACAAAATAAATTGACTCTCCAAGCAAAACACATATCATGTGACCAGTGAAAACATAGCTCCAAGTAAGGTTACCGATAATGTTGGAGACAAAAGAGGGGATGCCTTCCGGGGCATCCCCACACTTAGTTGCTTGGATCTTCCGTGAATATAACCTTGGGGTGCCTTGGGCATCCCCAATCTTAGGGCCTTTTCACTCCTCATTCTCCTCATATCGACAACTCAACCAAAACATGAAAACTTCAATCACACAAAACTTAACGGAACTTCGTGAGATAGGTTTGTATGATAAAGAGCAAACCATTTCACTTTGGTACTGTCAAAGACAAGATTCATAATTATTTCCACACAATACCTACTTTAGCATATCATTTCCACAATTTATATTGAGCAATATAAGCCATAGAAACTAGAAAGCAAGCAAACTATGCATTGAAAACAGAATCTGTCAAAAACAGAAGAGTATGTAATGATCTGAAACAATTATGAACACGTGACAATTTGTATATTCAACTTCTGCAAAAAGAATCAACTCAAAATCAATCTTCTGTTAAAAATGAGACTTATTGTCGGGAGCGCAAAAGTTTCTGATTTTTAGCAGGGTCAAATCAACTATCACCCAACATGATCCCAAAGGCTTTACTTGGCACTTTATTGAATCAAAAGCTATAAAACATGATCAATACAGTAGCATAATCATTTTAACACACAAAAACAGTAGTTAAAAATGTTAGGTTGTCTCCCAACAAGCGCTTTTCTTTAATGGCTTTTAGCTAGGCATCATGATTTCAATGATGCTCGCATGAAAGTTAAGAATTGAGACATAAAAAGAGCATCATGAAACACATGTCAAGCACATTTAAGCCTAAACCACTTCCTATGCATAGGGATTTTGTGAGAGATTAACTTATGGGAACAAGAATCAACTAGCACAGGAAGGCAAAACAAGTGCAACTTCAAGAATTTCAACACATAGAGAGCAAACTTGATATTATTGCAAGATCAATAATATGATGCCAACCTCAATTCCATTTTTTGTAGTTTTCTTTTATGAACCAAACTAGTGATAAAACAAGAAACTAAAATATTCAATTGCAAGATCTAAAGATATACCTTCAAGCACTCACCTCCCCGGCAACGGCGCCAGAAAAGAGCTTGATGTCTACTACGCAACTTTATTCTTGTAGCCACGTGTTGGGCCTCCAAGCGCAGAGTTATGTAGGACAGTAGCAATTTTCCCTCAAGTGGATGACCTAAGGTTTATCAATCTGTGAGAGGTGTAGGACGAAGATGGTCTCTCTCAAATGACCCTGCAACCAAATACAAGAAATCTCTTATGTCCCCAACACACCCAATACAATGGCAAATTGTATAGGTGCACTAGTTCAGCGAAGAGATGGTGATAAAAGTGTAATATGGATGGTATAAATATATTTTTATAATCTGAATGAATAAAAACAGCAAGGTAGCAAATAGTAAACGGAAACAAAAACGGTATTGCAATGCTTGAAAACAAGGCCTAGGGTCCATACTTTCACTAGTGCAACCTCTCAACAGAGCTAACATAATTGGATCATATGATTATCCCTCAAAGTGCATTGTAGAATCACTCCAGAATTCCTATCTAGCGGAGAACATAAGAATAAATTGTTTGTAGGGTACGAAACCACCTCAAAGCTATTCTTTCCGTTCGATCTATTCAAGAGTTCGTATTAAAATAACACAAAGCTATTCTTTCTTTTCGATCTATCCTCGAGTTCGTACTAAAATAACACCAAAGCAAATTCATAATACTCAATCCAACACAAAGAACTTAAAAGAGTGCCCCAAGATTTCTACCGGAGAAACAAACACAAGAACGTGCATCAACCCCTATGCATAGATTACCCCAATGTCACCTCGGGAATCCGCGAGTTGAGTGCCAAAACATATATCAAGTGAATCAATATGATACCACATTGTCACCACGAGTATTCAATTGCAAGAAATATATCAAGTGTTTTCAAATCCAAAAATGTATTCAATCCAATAACAATGAAATCTCAGAGGGAAAAACTCAATTCATCCCAACAAGATAGAGAGGGGAAAACACCATATGATCCAACAATATTAACAAAGCCCGCGATACATCAAGATCGTGACATCTCAAGAACACGAGAGAGAGAGAGAGAGATTAAACACATAACTACTAGTACAAACCCTCAGCCCCGAGGGTGGACTACTCCGTCCTCATCGTGGTGGCCGCCGAGATGATGAAGATGGCCACCGAAGATGATTCCCCCCTCCGGCAGGGTGACGGAAGGGGGTCTAGATTGGTTTTCATGGATACAGAGCCTTGCGGCGGCGGAACTTCTGATCTAGGTTAACCCCGAGGGTTTTTGGAATATTTGGGATTTATAGGGCAAAGAGGGGGTGCGGGAGACCACCGATGTGGGCACAACCCACCTGGCCGTGCCAGGGGCCCTGGTCGGTTGTGCCCCCCTCGGAGCACCCCCAGGTGCTTCTTTGGCCCACTGTTGGTCTTCTAGTCCATAAAAAATCTCCGTGAAGTTTCATTGCATTTGGACTCTGTTTGTTATTGATTTCCTGCGATGTACAAAACAAGCAAAAAACAGCAACTGGCACTGGGCACTGGGTCAATAGGTTAGTCCCAAAAAATGATATAAAGTTGCTATAAAATGATTGTAAAACATCTAAGAATGATAAAATAATAGCATGAATACTTCATAAATTATAGATACGTTGGAGACGTATCAGCATCCCCAAGCTTAATTCCTACTCGTCCTCGAGTAGGTAAATGATAAAAGAAATAATTTCTGCAGTGTGAATGCTAGCAAAGTGCACAAGTTTGATCAATGCAAATTCAATCACTTTTCCTAGCATCATAACAACAATTCTTTCTCATAAAACTTTTCATATCATAATGGCAACCAATTCACATGGTAAGGTTCAAACAATGAATTCTCTTGAAAACCAACAACCTATGGTCTTAATCACCAAGCAATTACAATTAAACTTAATCAACGAAGTATAAGTAAGAGCTCCACATACTCAACCATCATGTAGTCTTCTATGATTGCTAACACTCACCGCATACACATGAGAAAAACATTTCAACCGGACACATAGAAAGATAGGGGCTTATTGTTTTGCGTGCCGACGTATTCACCTCAAGGGTGATGTCAACAATAATAACTCATGCTACCCATATTCAACTGGACATATGTGCCTAGATCTTTCCTCACCACATGATTCTTGCCAAAAGAGAAAAATAAAAAGGAAAAAACTTTGACTCTTTGCATAAATGTAGATACTGAAAAGTACAAGATAGGCCCTTCGCAGAGGGAAGCAAAGGTTGCCATGCGCTTATTTGTTTGTATGCTCAACCCCTTAGTGCAAAAGAACATCACGTTATATTGCCCCTTATGATAGCAACCTTTATTATGCAGTTCGTCGCTTTTATTGCTTTGCCATCATAAGTTCGTACAACGCTCAATTTTCTCTTACACTAAATGATCTAACACTTTTAGAATCATTTTTATTGCCTTATTGAACCTATGACAACTTACTTGAAGGATCTTCCTCAATCCTTAGGTAGGTATGGTGGATTCTTTTAAATAAGATTTGGGTTTAAGGGTTTTTGGATGCACAAGTAGTATCTCTACTTGGTGCGAAATTTTTGGCTAGCAAAGATGGGGGCAAGCACCACACGTTGAAGGATCTATGACAATATAACGTCTACGTGAATATGGACAAACATAAATCATTACGTTGTCTTCCTTGTCCAACGTCAACAATTTTGGCATATAATAATTTGATGGGGGCTCAAAATCACAAAAGATTTTCCAAGATAGTGTATTTGCATGTGAAAGTTCTCTTCCTTATACTAATTATTCGTGAATTGCTTGTATGACCCAAATTGTGGTTGTCAAGCCTCAAAATATTTCACATTCTAAACCCAATGTGAAGCTACCACTAGGCATGCTATGATTTCAACTTCATGAGAATCGATTTATTCAACAATTTACTTATAGGATATAAGTGAAGCATAAGAGTAAATGACAAGCTACTCCAAAAAGATATAAGTGAAGATCATGAACATAATATTGCTTGATCTCAAATTAATTTAAATGAAGCAAGAGAGAATTTCTTCAAAAATACTAAAGCACACCGTACTCAAAAATATAAAAGTGAAGCAGTAGAGCAATTCCAAAGAAAAGAGCTTCGCTGACGGGATGTGAATGCCGCTTACTTAGCCTCCCTGGCAACTATTTGAGGACTCTATTTTATTTAAAAACTTTCAGATCTAAGAACTTTATTAAAACATCAAGCAAAATTAAAATAAAATGACATTCTAAGAATATCACAACTCATGTGAAGATGCAAAAACTTAGGCTCAACCGATACTAACCGATACTTGTTGAAGAAGAAAGGTGGGATTCCTACCGGGGCATCCCCAAGCTTAGATGCTTGAGACTTCTTGAAATATTATCTTGGGTTGCCTCGGGCATACCCAAGCTTGTGCTTTTGTGTCTCCTTAATTCTTCTCATATCACAGTTTTCCTAAATCTCAAAACCTTCATCCACACAAAACTCAAAAAGAACTCGTGAGATAAGTTAGTATAAACTAATGCAAAAACCTTATCAATCTCTACTGTAGCAAATCACTAAAATTGTTATTCAACATTGCATACTAAATGCCTCTGCATATTTAATACTCCTATCCTCAAATAGAATCATTAAACAAGCTAACATATGCAAACAATGCAAACATAACAACAATCTGCCAAAACAGTACTCTCTGTAAAGAATGCAAGAGTATCAATACTTATTCAACTCCAAACATTATGAAATTCTACTACACTGTAGAAAATTTATCATAGCTTATTTTGCAAAATGTTTCAACATTTTATCACAATCTGACTTTTCTAGGGAATTTATGCAACATCGATAAACTTCTGTTTTGAAACAGCAACATGTAGACTTGCAAAACAGGCATGGCAAAGGCTATCAATGCCACTTTTATTGAAATAGAAGATGCAAAACATTATTCTAAATAACAGCAAGCAAATTCTTAACAAAATAAATTGACGCTCCAAGCAAAACACAGATCATGTGACGAATAAAAACATAGCTCCAAGTGAGGTTACCGATAATGTTGGTGACAAAAGAGGGGATGCCGTCTGGTGCATCCCCAAGCTTAGTTGCTTGGATCTTACTTGAATATCACCTTGGGGTGCCTTGGGCATCCCCAATCTTAGGTTCTTTTCACTCCTTATTCTCCTCATATCGACAACTCACCCAAAACTTGAAAACTTCAATCACACAAAACTTAACGGAACTTCGTGAGATAGGTTAGTATGATAAAGAGCAAACAATTTCACTTTGGTACTGTCAAAGACAAGATTCATAATTGTTTCCACACAATGCCTACTGTAGCATATCATTTCAACAATTTATATTGAGCAATATAAGCCATCGAAACTAGAAAGCAAGCAAACTATGCATTGAAAACAGAATCTGTCAAAAACAGAATAGTCTGTAATGATCTGGATAACTACCATACTTATGCTACTCCAAAAATTTTGCAAAAATTATGACCACGTGAGCAATTTGCATATAAACTTCTGAAAAAATAATCAACTCAAAAGCACTCTTCCGTTAAAAATGAGACTTATTTTCATGAGCGCAAAAGTTTCTGTTTTTCAGCAGGGTCAAATCAACTATCACCCAACATGATCCCAAAGGCTTTACTTGGCACTTTATTGAAACAAAAGCTATAAAACATGATCAATACAGTAGCATAATCATGCGAACACACAAAAACAGTAGGTAAAAGTGTTGGGTTGTCTCCCAACAAGCGCTTTTCTTTAATGCCTTTTAGCTAGGCATGATGATGTCAATGATGCTCGCATAAAAGATAAGAATTGAAACATAACAAGATCATCATGAAACACATGGCAAGCACATTTAAGCCTAACCCACTTCCTATGCATAGGGATTTTGTGAGCAAACAACTTATGGTAACAAGAATCAACTAGCATAGGAAGGCAAAACAAGTGCAACCTCAAGAATTTCAACACATAGAGAGCAAACTTGATCTTATTGCAATTCCTACAAGCATAAGTTCCTCCCTCATAATAATTTTCAGTAGCATCATGAATTAATTAAAAAAATAGCTACCACATAAAGCATTCTTTCCATGATACATAAGCATAGAAATTCTCTCACTCCCCACATAAGCAAATTTGTTCTCATGAATAGTAGTGGGAGCAAACTCAACAGAATAACTATCATGGGATTGAAAATTAAAATCATGATGACAAGTCTCATGGTTATCATTATTCAATATAGCATACATGTCATCATCATAATCATCACAGATATCAACTTTGTTGTCATAATCAATTGCAACCTCTTCCAAAATAGTGGATTCATCATCAAATAAAGTCATGACATCTCCGAATCCACTTTAATCAATATAATCATCATAAATAGGAAGCATGCAATCATCATAATAAATTTTCTCAACAAAACTTGGGGGACTAAAAATATCATATTCATCAAATATAGCATCCCCATGCTTGTAGCTTTGCATATCATTAGCATCAATGGATATTGAAATAATTCATAGTAACAACATTGCGATCATGCTCATCATTCAAATATTTTGTGCCAAACATTTTATTGACTTCTTCTTCTAAAAATTGAGCACAATTTTCCGATCCATCATTTTCAAGAAAGATATTATAAAGCTGATCAATAATATGATACAACCTCAATTCCATTTTTTGTAGTTTTCTTTTATGAACCAAAATAGTGATAAAACAAGGAACTAAAAGATTCTATTGCAAGATCTAAAGATATACATTCAAGCACTCACCTCCCCGGCAACGGCGCCAGAAAAGAGCTTGATTTCTACTGCGCAACTTTATTTTTGTAGACACATGTTGCGCCTCCAAGCGTAGAGTTTTGTAGGACAGTAGCAATTTTCCCTCAAGTGGATGACCTAAGGTTTCTCAATCGGTGAGAGGTGTAGGATGAAGATGGTCTCTCTCAAATGACCCTGCAACCAAATACAAGAAATCTCTTGTGTCCCCAACACACCCAATACAATGGAAAATTGTATAGGTGCACTAGTTCGGCGAAGAGATGGTGATAAAAGTGTAATATGGATGGTAGAAAAATATTTTTATAATCTGAATAAATAAAAAAAGCAAGGTAGCAAATAGTAAATGGACACAGAAACGGTATTGCAATGCTTGAAAACAAGGCCTAGGGTCCGCACTTTCACTAGTGCAACCTCTCAAAAGTGCTAACATAGTTGGATCATAGGATTATCCCTCAAAGTGCGATGAAGAATCACTCAAAATTCCTATCTAGTGGAGAACATAAGAATAAATTGTTTGTTGGGTACGAAACCACCTCAAAGCTATTCTTTCCGTTCAATATATTCAAGAGTCTGTACTAAAATAACATAAAGCTATTCTTTCCATTCGATCTATCCTAGAGTTCGTACTAAAATAACACCAAAGCAAATTCATATTCATAATACTCAATCCAACACAAAGAACTTCAAAGAGTGCCCCAAGATTTCTACCAGAGAAACAAAGACAAGAAAGTGCAGCAACCCCTATGGATAGATTACCCCAATGTCACCTCGGGACTTCGTGAGTTGAGTGCCAAAATATATATCAAGTGAATCAATACGACACCCCATTGTCACCACGAGTATTCAATTACAAGACATATATCAAGTGTTCTCAAATCCATAAAAGTATTCAATCCGATAACAACGAAATCTCAAAGGGAAAAACTCAATTCATCACAACAAGATAGAGAGGGGAAAGCACCATATGATCCGACTATATTAACAAAGCCCGCGATACATCAAGATCGTGACATCTCAAGAACACAAGAGAGAGAGAGAGAGATTAAACACATAACTACTGGTACAAACCCTTATCCTGAGGGTGGACTACTCCCTCCTCATCATGGTGGCCGCCGAGATGGTGAAGATGGCTACCGAAGATGATTCCCCCCTCCGGCAGGGTGCCGGAATGAGGTCTAGATTGGTTTTCGTGGATACAGAGCCTTGCGGCGGCGGAACTTCTGATCTAGGTTAACCCCGAGGGTTTTTGGAATATTTGCGATTTTATAGAGCAAAGAGGGGGTGCGGGAGGCCACCGAGGTGGGCACCACCCACCTGGGCGCGTCAGGGGTCCCTGGAGCGCCCTGGTGGGTTGTGCCCCCCCTTGGGGCACCCCCAGGTGCTTTTTTGGCCCACTGTTGGTCTTCTTGTCCATAAAAAATCTCTGTGATGTTTCGTTGCATTTGGACTCCATTTGGTATTGATTTCCTGCAATGTAAAAAACAAGCAAAAAACAACAACTGGCATTGGGCACTGGGTCAATAGGTTAGTCAGAAAAAATGATATAAAGTTGCTATAAAATGATTGTTTAACATCCAAGAATGATAAAGTAACAGTATGAATACTTCATAAATTATAGATACGTTGGAGACGTATCAGCTCCGCCCCTGCGTTCGTTGTTGAGCAAAAATGACTGCTCCTCCTCCCCCTTCATTTGCTCTGTTCCAGTCTTCGTGCCGATGAAACTTGCTAGCTATAGGTGTCTTCAATCATCAGTATGCGTGACCACTATGCGTCTCCCATTCGAAAGGGTTACATCTATAAATATGCATGCATTTGCGTATTTATAACCGTGATTCTTTCGAATTGTCCAACGTTAACCCGAGTATGTGTAGACTGGGTTCGTTTTCCCATATGCTCTGCTCCAGATCCGATGCAGAATTTCGTCAGTGCCTCCCTGTTGTTCTCCGGGTACACATCCTCTCTGCTTATTGCCGAGACGTGTATCAGGAGAACAGCGGGGAGGTGCTGCTAAAATTTTGCGTCGGATCGGGAGCAGAGCATGGGAAAATAAACCCAATCTACACATACTCGGGTGGGATTAGGACCTATCTTTACCTATTAGCATCTAGGTTGCATGGACATAATAAAAGTGACAAACTCCATTAACTAATGAATATATACATGCTGATATATATATATATATATATATATATATATATATATATATATTTTTCTTATGTGTCCAATAGCTAGGCAAGATGAGTTATCGTGCGTGGATGTATACCGGTCACACTAGTCAGAAAGACATGACCATTGAATGGTTCACAAAAACCAAGGGGTTTCTGAGAGCCGCATTTGCAAATGGCTAGAGGAAAACATGGTGCCTCTGTGCCGGGTGCAACAATTGGCACAAGAGGACAGAGGATGAAATGGGCAAACACCTGTAGAAGACGGGTTTTACGCCAGATTATACGATATGGTCATTTCATGGCGAGTCTGCCCAACGTGCCAGAGCTGAGGTGCTTCGTCATCGCACTGACGAGCATGATACCGGGATGCAAGACATGGTGCAAGACTTTGATGATGCTCAGGACTCGGACAATGAGATGGAGGAATCTGCAAAGGCCTTCAATGAAATGTTGGAGTCTTCAAAACGTCTTCTCCGCGAGCACACTGAGCTTTGTCAGCTGGATGCCATCTCACAAATTATAGCTCTGAATGCTCAATTCAGCTTGGGCAGAGAATGCTACGACGCAATGATGACAGTATTTGGACGTTTTCTACCCAAAGGCCATGTACTACCTGCAAACCTGTACCAGTCAGACAAAATCCTCCATGCTCTTAAGATGCCCTATGAGAAGATACATGCCTGTGAGAAAGGATGTGCCTTATTTAGGCTTCAGTATGCGGACTTGAACTATTGTCCCATTTTCAAGTCTTCCAGGTATGTTGTGGTAGACAACGGTATGGGTGAGAAGACGCAGACCAAAATCCCCATTAATGTCTTCGGTATATGCCACTCGTACCAAGACTTCAACGTCTTTTCACGGTCGAAGGGACGGCCAGACAGATGACATGGCACAAAATAGGCAAAAGAACCCAACTAGATGCAGATGGGAATGATGGTGCACACATCAGACGATGAAGCATGGAAGCACTTCGATGCATTACATGATGACAAAGTGGCAGATCCGAGGCATCCTCGAGTCGGCATCAGCACGAATGGGTTCAGTGTGTTTGGTCTGACGGCAGCCCAATACAGTTGTTGGCCCGTATTTGTCTTTCCACTCAATCTCCCCCCGAATAGATTATGCAAAGAAAAAACATTTTCCTTACATTGATAATTCCAGGGCCCAACTATCCGGGGAAGAATATGAATGTGTACATGCAGCCACTAAAGGATGAATTGCAAGAAGCCCGGGATAATGGGTTCAAGACATACGTGTTGGGTAAAGTAGCATACAATTTCAAAAAAATTCCTACGCTCATGCAATATCCATCTAGGAGATGCATAGAAATGAGAGGGGGCGAGTCTGTTCATGTACCCTCATAGACCGAAAGCGGAAGCGTTAGATTAACGCGGTTGATGTAGTTGAACGTCTTCACGATCCAACCGATCCAAGTACCGAACGTACGGCACCTCTGTGTTCAGCACACGTCCAGCTCGATGATTTCCCTCAAAGTCTTGATCCAGTAGACGGTCGAGGGAGAGTTCCGTCAGCACGACGGCATGGTGACGGTGATGGTGATGTGATCCGCGCAGGGCTTCGCCTAAGCACTACGACGCTATGACCGGAGGAGTAAACTGTGGCGGGGGACACCGCACAAGGCTAAGAGAACAATTGATGTGCCTTTGGGGTGCCCCCCGCCCCCGTATATAAAGGAGGGGAGGAGGAGGCTGGCGGGCAGGAGGGGCGCGCCATGGGGGGAGTCCTACTAGGACTCCTAGTCCTAGTAGGATTCGCCCCCCCTTTTCCTTTTTCCACCGGAGGGAAAAGGAAGGAGAGGGAGAGGGAGAGGGAAAGGGGGCACCGCCCCTCCCCCTTGTCCAATTCAGACTGCTGTGGGGGGGGGGGGCGGCCACCCCTTGCGGCTCTCCTCTCTCTCCACTAAGGCCAAATATTTCCCCCAGGGGGTTCGGGTAACCCCTCGGTACTCCGGTAAAATACCCAAATCACTCGGAATCATTCCGATCTCCGAATACTACCTTCCAATATATGAATCTTTAACTCTCGACCATTTCGAGACTCCTCGTCAAGTCCGTGATCTTATCAGGGACTCCGAACAAACTTCGGTCACCAAAACACATAACTCATAATACAAATCGTCATTGAACGTTAAGCGTGCGGACCCTACGGGTTCGAGAACTATGTAGACATGACCGAGACACATCTCCGGTCAATAACCAATAGCGGAACCTGGATACTCATATTGGTTCCTACATATTCTATGAAGATCTTTATTGGTCAAACCGCATGACAACATACATCATTCCCTTTGTCCTCAGTATGTTACGTGTCGGCGATTCGATCATCGGTATCATCATACCTAGTTCAATCTCGTTATCGGCAAGTCTCTGTACTCGTTCCGTAATGCATCATCCCGCAACTAACTCATTAATCACATTGCTTGCAAGGCTTATAGTGATGTGCATTACCGAGAGGGCCCAGAGATACCTCTCCCATACACGGAGTGACAAATCCTAATCTTGATCTATGCCAACGCAACAAACACCATCGGAGACACCTGTAGGGCATCTTTATAATCACCCGGTTATGGTGTGACGTTTGATAGCACACAAGGTGTTCCTCCGGTAATCGGGAGTTGCATAATCTCATAGTCAGAGGAATATGTAGAAGTCATGAAGAAAGCAATAGCAATAAAACTAAACGATCATAATGCTAAGCTAACGGATGGGTCATGTCTATCACATCATTCTCTAATGATGTGATCCCATTCATCAAATGACAACACATGTCTATGGTCAGGAAACTTAACCATCTTTGATTAACGAGCTAGTCAAGTAGAGGCATACTAGGGACACTCTGTTTTGTATATGTATTCACACATGTACCAAGTTTCCGGTTAATACAATTCTAGCATGAATAATAAACATTTATCATGATATAAGGAAATATAAATAACAACTTTATTATTGATATAGGGCATATTTCCTTCAGTCTCCCACTTGCACTAGAGTCAATAGTCTAGATATCATAGTAATGATTCTAACACCAATGGAGTCTTGGTGCTGATCATGTTTTGCTGGTGGAAGAGGCTTAGTCAACGGGTCTGCAACATTCAGATCCGTATGTATTTTGCAAATCTCTATGTCTCCCTCCTTGACTTGATCGCGGATGGAATTGAAGCGTCTCTTGATGTGTTTGGTTCTCTTGTGAAATCTGGATTCTTCGCCAAGGCTATTGCTCCAGTATTGTCACAAAAGATTTTTATTGGACCCGATGCACTAGGTATTACGGATAGATCGGATATGAACTCCTTCATCTAGACTCCTTCATTTGGTGCTTCCGAAGCAGCTATGTACTCCGCTTCACACGTAGATCCCGCCACGATGCTCTGCTTGGAACTACACCAATTGACAGCTCCACCATTCAATATAAATACGTATCCGGTTTGTGACTTAGAGTCATCTGGATCAGTGTCAAAGCTTGCATCAATGTAACCATTTACGACAAGCTCTTTGTCACCTCCATAAACGAGAAACATATCCTTAGTCGTTTTCAGGTATTTTAGGATGTTCTTGACCGCTATCCAGTGATCCACTCCTGGATTTCTTTGGTACCTCCCTGCTAAACTTATAGGAAGGCACACATCAGGTCTGGTACACAACATTGCATACATGATAGAACCTATGGCTGAGGTATAGGGAATGACTTTCATTTTCTCTCTATCTTCTACAGTGGTCGGGCATTGAGTCTGACTCAACTTCACACCTTGTAACACAGGCAAGAACCCTTTCTTTGACTGATCCATTTTGAGCTTCTTCAAAACTTTATCAAGGTATGTGCTTTGTGAGAGTCCAATCAAGCATGTTGATCTATCTCTATAGATCTTGATGCCCAATATATAAGCAGCTTCACTGAGGTCTTTCATTGAAAAATTCTTATTCAAGTATCCTTTTATGCTATCCAGAAATTCCGTATTATTTCCAATCAACAATAAGTCATCCACATATAATATTAGAAATGCTACAGAGCTCCCACTCACTTTCTTGTAAATACAGGCTTCTCCAAAAGTCTGTATAAAACCATATG
The DNA here is from genome assembly GCF_018294505.1 of Triticum aestivum. NCBI lineage: Eukaryota > Viridiplantae > Streptophyta > Magnoliopsida > Poales > Poaceae > Triticum > Triticum aestivum. Next base: position 150,028,343 of record NC_057799.1, on the reverse strand, counting down.
CTTTGATCACACTATCAAAGCGTATATTCCAACTCCGAGAGGCTTGCACCAGTCCATAAATGGATTGCTAGAGCTTGCACACTTTGTTAGCACCTTTAGGATCGACAAAACGTTCTGGTTGCATCATATACAAATCTTCTTTAAGAAACTCATTAAGGAATGCAGTTTTGACATCCATTTGCCAAATTTCAAAATCATAAAATGCGGCAATTTCTAACATGATTCGGACAGACTTAAGCATCGCTATGGGTGAGAAGGTTGCATCGTAGTCAACTCCTTGAACTTGTCGAAAACCTTTCGCAACAAGTCGAGCTTTGTAGACAGTAGCATTACTGTCAGCGTCAGTCTTCTTCTTGAAGATCCATTTATTTTCTATGGATTTCCGATCATCGGGCAAGTCAACCAAAGTCCACACTTTGTTCTCATACATGGATCCCATCTTAGATTTCATGGCCTCAAGCCATTTGCGGAATTTGGGCTCATCATCGCTTCCTCATAGTTCGTAGGTTCGTCATGGTCTAGTAACAAGACTTCCAGAACAGGATTACCATACCACTCTGGTGCGGAACATACTCTGGTTGACCTACGAGGTTCGGTAGTAAGTTGATTTGAAGTTTCATGATCATCGTCATTAACTTCATCACTAATTGGTGTAGGCATCACTGGAACTGATTTCTGTGATGAACTACTTTCCAATTCGGGATAAGGTACAATTACCTCATCAAGTTCTACTTTCCTCCCACTCACTTCTTTTGAGAGAAACTCCTTCTCTAGAAAGGATCCATTCTTAGCAATGAATCTCTTGCCTTCAGATCTGTGATAGAAGGTGTACCCAAGAGTCTCCTTTGGGTATCCTATGAAGACGCATTTCTCCGATTTGGGTTCGAGCTTATCAGGTTGAAGCTTTTTCACATATGCATCGTAGCCCCAAACTTTAGGAAACGTCAGTTTAGGTTTCTTGCTAAACCATAGTTCATATGGTGTCGTCTCAACGGATTTAGATGGTGCCCTATTTAACGGCAGCCGTCTCTAAAGCATAACCCCAAAATGATAGCGGTAAATCGGTAAGAGACATCATAGATCGCACCATATCTAATAAAGTACGATTACGACATTCGGACACACCATTACGCTATGCTGTTCCAGGTGGCATGAGTTGCAAAACTATTCCACATTGTTTCAAATGAAGATCAAACTCATAACTCAAATATTCACCTCCACGATCAGATCTTAGAAACTTTATTTTCTTGTTACAATGATTTTCCACTTCACTCTGAAATTCTTTGAACTTTTCAAATGTTTCAGACTTATGTTTCATTAAGTAGATATATCCATATCTGCTCAAATCATCTGTGAAGGTCAGAAAATAACGATACCCGCTGCGATCCTCAACACTCATCGGACCGCATACATCAGTATGTATTATTTCCAATAAGTCAGTTGCTCGCTCCATTGTTCCGGAAAATGGAGTCTTAGTCATCTTGCCCATGAGGCATGATTCACAAGCATCAAGTGATTCCAAAAGCCCATCAGCATGCAGTTTCTTCATGCACTTTACACCAATATGACCTAAACCGCAGTGCCACAAATAAGTTGCACTATCATTATTAACTTTGCATCTTTTGGCTTCAATATTATGAATATGTGTATCACTACGATCGAGATTCAACAAAAATAGACCACTCAACAAGGGTGCATGACCATAAAAGATATTACTCATATAAATAGAACAACCGTTATTCTCTAATTTAAATGAATAGCCGTCTTGCATCAAACAAGATCCAGATATAATGTTCATGCTCGACGCTGGCACCAAATAACAATTATTCAGGTTTAAAACTAATCCTGAAGGTAGATGTAGAGGTACCGTGCCGACGGCAATCACATCCACCTTGGAACCATTTCTGACGTGCATCGTCACCTCATCCTTAGCCAATCTTCGTTTAATCTGTAGCCCCTGTTTCGAGTTGCAAATATGAGCAGCAGAACCAGTATCAAATACCCATGCGCTACTATGAGCATTAGTAAGGTACACATCAATAACATGTATATCAAATATACCTTTCACTTTGCCATCCTTCTTATCCGCCAAATACTTGGGGCAGTTCCGCTTCCAGTGACCAGTCCCTTTGCAGTAGAAGCACTCAGTTTCAGGCTTAGGTCCAGACTTGGGCTTCTTCCCGGGAGTGGCAACTTGCTTGCCATTCTTCTTGAAGTTCCCCTTCTTCCCTTTGCCCTTTTTCTTGGAACTAGTTGTCTTTTTAACCATCAACACTTGATGCTCCTTCTTGATTTCTAGCTCCGTAGCCTTTAGCATTGCGAAGAGCTCGGGAATTGTCTTTTCCATCCCTTGCATATTATTATTCATCACGAAGCCTTTATAGCTTGGTGGCAATGATTGAAGAACTCTATCAATGACTCTATCATCAGGAAGATTAACTCCCAGCTGAGTCAAGTGGTTATGGTACCCAGACATTTTGTGTATATGTTGACTGGCAGAACTATTCTCCTCCATCTTACAGCTATAGAACTTGGTGGAGACTTCATATCTCTCAACTCAGGCATTTGCTTGAAATATTAACTTCAACTCCTGGAACATCTCATATGCTCCATGACGTTCAAAACGTCTTTGAAGTCCCGATTCTAAGACGTAAAGCATGACACACTAAACTATCGAGTAGTCATCAGCTTTAGTCTGCCAGACGTTCATAACGTCCGGAGTTGCTCCTGCAGCAGGCCTTGAACCTAGCGGTGCTTCCAGGACGTAATTCTTCTGTGCAGCAATGAGGATAATCCTCAAGTTACGGACCCAGTCTATGTAGTTGCTACCATCAGCTTTCAACTTAGCTTTCTCGAGGAACGCATTAAAATTCAAGGGAATGGTGGCACGGGCCATTGATCTACGACAACATAGATATGCAAAAACTATCAGGTACTAAGTTCATGATAAATTAAAGTTCAGTTAATCATATTACTTAAGAACACCCACTTAGATACGCATCCCTCTAGTCATCTAAACGATCACGTGATCCATATCAACAAAACCATGTCCGATCATCACGTGAGATGGAGTAGTTTTCAATCGTGGACATCTCTATGTTGATCATCTCTACTATATGATTCACATTCGACCTTTCAGTCTCGGTGTTCCGAGGCCATATCTGCATATGCAAAACTGGCTTACACCCGTTGTATGTGAACGTAGAGCTTATCACACCCGATCATCACGTGGTGTCTCGGCACGACGAACTGTAGCAATGGTGCATACTCAGGGAGAACACTTATACCTTGAAATTTAGTGAGGGGTCATCTTATAATGCTACCACCGTACTAAGCAAAATAAGATGCATAAAAGATAAACATCACATGCAATCAAAATATGTGACATGATATGGCCATCATCATCTTGTGCCTTTGATCTCCATCTCGAAAGCACCGTCATGGTCTCCATCGTCACCGGCTTGACACGTTGATCTCCATCGTAGCATCGTTGTCGTCTCGCCAACTATTTCTTCTACGACTATCGCTACCGCTTAGTGATAAAGTAAAGCAATTACATGGCGATTGCATTTCATACAATAAAGCGACAACCATAAGGCTCCTTCCAGTTGCCGATAACTTTTACAAAACATGATCATCTCATACAATAACTTATATCGCATCATGTCTCGACCATATCATATCACAACAAGCCCTGCAAAACAAGTTAGACGTCCTCTACCTTGTTGTTGCAAGTTTTACATGGCTGCTACGGGCTTCTAGCAAGAACCGTTCTTACCTACGCATCAGAACCACAACGATTTTTCATCAAGTGTTCTGTTTTAACCTTCGACAAGGACCAGCTGTAGTCAAACTCGATTCAACTAAAGTTGGAGAAACAGACACCCGCCAGCCACCTGTGTGCGAAGCACGTTCGTAGAATCGGTCTCATGAACGTGGCCATGTAATGTTGGTCCGGGCCGCTTCATCCAACAATACCGCCGAATCAAAGTGAGACGTTGCTGGTAAGAAGTATTACTATTATCACCCACAACTCTTTGTGTTCTACTCGTGCATATCATCTATGCATAGACCTTGCTCGGATGCCACTGTTGGGTAACATAGCATGCAATTTCAGAAAAATTCCTTCGCTCACGCAAGATCTATCTAGGAGATGCATAGAAACGAGAGGAATATGCAAAGAAAAAACATTTTCCTCACATTGATAAGGGCCCAACTATCCGTGGAAGAATATGAATGTGTACATGCAGCCGCTAAAGGATGAATTGCAGGAAGCCTGGGATAATGGGTTCAAGACATACGTGTTGGGTAACATAGCATGCAATTTCAAAAAAATTCCTACGCTCACGCAAGATCTATCTAGGAGATGCATAGCAATGAGAAGGGGAGAGTGTGTCTACGTACCCTCATAGACCGAAAGCGGAAGCATTAGATTAACGCGGTTGATGTAGTCGAACGTCTTCACGATCAAACTGATCCAAGTACTGAACATACGGCACCTCCGTGTTCAGCACACGTTTAGCTCGATGATGTACCTGAACTCTTGATCCAGTAGAGGGTCAAGGGAGAGTTCCGTCAGCATGATGACATGGTGACGGTGATGTGATCCGCGTAGGGCTTCGACTAAGCACTACGACGCTATAACCGGAGGAGTAAACTGTGGAGGGGGCACCGCACACGGCTAAGAGAACAATTGATGTGCCTTTGGGGTGCCCCCGCCCCTGTATATAAAGGAGGGGAGGAGGAGGCCGGCGGCTAGGAGGGGCGCGCAATGGGGGGAGTCCTACTAGGACTCCTAGTCCAAGTAGGATCCCCCCTTTTTCTTTCTCCACCGGAGGGAAAAGGAAGGAGAGGGAGAGGAAGAGGTAAAGGGGGGCGCCGCCCCCTCCCCATAGTCCAATTAGAACTACCAGGGGGGGACGGCCACCCCTTGTGGCCCTCCTCTCTTTCCACTAAGGCCCAATATTTCCCCCGGGGGGTTCCGGTAACCCCTCGGTACTCCGGTAAAATACCCGAATCACTCGGAACCAGTCCGATGTCTGAATATTACCTTCCAATATATGAATCTTCACCTCTCGACCATTTCGAGACTCCTCTTCATGTCCGTGATCTCATCCGGGACTCCGAACAAACTTCGGTTACCAAAACACATAGCTCATAATACAAATCGTCATCGAACGTTAAGCGTGCGGACCCTACGGGTTCGAGAACTATGTAGACATGACCGAGACACATCTCCGGTCAATAACCAATAGCTGAACCTGGATGCTCATATTGGTTCCTACATATTCTACAAAGATCTTTATCGGTCAAACCGCATGACAACATACGTCATTCCCTTTGTCATCGGTATGTTACTTGCCCGAGATTCGATCGTCGGTATCATCATACCTAGTTCAATCTCGTTACCGGCAAGTCTCTTTACTCGTTCCGTAATGCATCATCCCGCAACTAACTCATTAGTCACATTGCTTGCAAGGCTTATAGTGATGTGCATTACCGAGAGGCCCCAGAGATACCTCTTCGATACACGGAGTGACAAATCCTAATCTTGATCTATGCCTACCCAACAAACACCTTCGAAAGACACCTGTAGAGCACCTTTATAATCACTGAGTTACGTTGTGACGTTTGATAGCACACAAGGTGTTTGTCCGATATTTGGGAGTTGGATAATCTTATAATCAGAGGAATACGTATAAGTCATGAAGAAAGCAATGGCAATAAAACTAAACGATCATAATGCTAAGCTAATGGATGGGTCTTGTCCATCACATCATTCTCTAATAATGTGATCCCGTTCATCAAATGACAACACATGTCTATGGTCAGGAAACTTAACCATCTTTGATTAACGACCTAGCCAAGTAGAGGCATACTAGGGACACTCTATTTTGTCTATGTATTCACACATGTACTAAGTTTCCGGTTAATACAACTCTAGCATGAATAATAAACATTTATCATGATATAAGGAAATATAAATAACAACTTTATTATTGATCTAGGGCATATTTCCTTCAGTCTCCCACTTGCACTAGAGTCAATAATCTAGATTTCATAGTAATGATTCTAACACCAATGGAGTCTTGGTGCTGATCATGTTTTGCTGGTGGAAGAGGCTTATTGCCTCTAGGGCATATTTCCTTCAATACGACGCCTTCAGCAAACAAAACTTCATAATGTGTGTCTGGTACATGTACTTGACGCATGATTTGCCGGCGTATGCGCTACTCGTTGGCTGGTGTGTGATATGTCCATTTTGCATCATGTTTTCTTACTGTTATTTATGATGTGTTTATCCATATAATGTTTTTTGGAGTAATTCTAATGCCTTTTCTCTCATAATTTGCAAGGTACACACCAAGAGGGAGGATTCTGGCAGCTGCAAATTTGGACCTGGAAAAGCTACGTTAGGCTACCTATTCTGCACAACTCCAAACAAGTTGAAACTGCATGGAGATTTTTATGGAATATTTAAGAATTATTGGAGCAAATAACTACCAGAGAGGGACCACCAGGTGGGCACAACCCACCTGGGCGCGCCAGGGAGCCCAGGCGCACCCTGGTGGGTTGTGCTCACCCAGGCCACTGCCCATCTTCTGGTATATAGGTCATTTTGACCTAGAAGAAATAAGGAGAGGACTTTCTGGATGGAGCGCCGCCGTCTCGAGGCGAAACTTGGGCAGGAGCACTTTTGCCCTCCGGCGGAGCGATTCCGCCGGGGGAACTTCCCTCCCGGAGGGGGAAATCATCGTCCTCAACATCACCAACAACTCTCCCATCTTGGGGAGGGCAATCTCCATCAACATCTTCAACAGCACCATCTCTTCTTAAACCCTAGTGTCGGTGTCAAAACCGCGGATCTCGGGTAGGGGGTTCCGAATTGTGCGTCTAAGGTCGATGGTAACAGGAGACAGGGGAAATGATGTTTACCCAGGTTCGGGCCCTCTCTATGGAGGTAATACCCTACTTCCTGCTTGAGTGATCTTGATGGATATGAGTATTACAAGAGTTGATCTACCATGAGATCGTAATGGCTAAACCCTAGAAGTCTAGCCTGTATGACTATGGTAATGAGTATCTGTCCTTTTCGGACTAAGTCCTCCGGTTTAGATAGGCACCGGGAGGATCTAGGGTTACCCAAGGTCGGTTACAAAGGAAAGGAATCTACATATTCGGTCGCCAAGCTTGCCTTCCACGCCAAGGATAGTCCCATCCGGACACGGGTGCAGTCTTCGGTCTTCGCATCTTCACAGCCCATCAGTCCGGCCCATGGCTAACAGGCTAGACGTCCGAGGACCCCTCAGTCCAGGACTCCCTCAGTAGCCCCTGAACCTGGCTTCAATGACGAGGAGTCTGGCGCGCAGATTTGTCTTCAGCACTGCAAGGCGGGTTCCCTCGTTTCCGAACTCCAAGATAGTCTCCAGATGCGATGATTGTATCTGAACCTGTCACACACACCACACACAACCGCAGAGAGAATATAATACTCCATGAGTCCAATCCGCTGACAACTTTTTACAACATGACATCACGTCCGCCCGGTCATAATTTCGGACCGTTTTGTGTCTGCCGTTCCACGTTTCGAGACGCGGTTGCCATTGGCACGTCTTGTCGAAGCAGAGATCGTGTCCCCTTATTGCGGGATTCTCATCAATACGGGTATGTGTAACCCAACCGTGTTGTTTACACGGCCCTGGGGAATAGGCGAGTTTTAAGGCGAGTGAGGGGGCGCTTGATATTCGCGACCCTTTATAAGGGGATAAGAATTCGCCCTAGTCTACTCACGCCTTCTCCTTCCTCTGCCCTTCCATCCTTGAGCTCCAGTGCCCAAGTCCCCATCTTTCTCCATCTCCGAAAAGCATCCGACCATGTCCGGATCCGGAGGTCAAGGTAAATGGATGGTCTCCTCTGTCAAGGAGAAAGACTTGTCGAGCTTCGGTCGGCCGGGTATTTGGCAAAGGAAATTGCCCCCCGCCTTTCGGCCCAGGGGCAGGTCATCCCCACCCCGAAGCCTACCGAGAGAGTAGTTTTCCTCCCTCACTTCGTCCGTGGACTGGGGTTTCCACTTCACCCCTTCGTCCGCGGTCTAATGTATTATTATGGCCTAGATTTCCATGATCTGGCCCCGAACTCTTTCCTCAACATCTCGGCGTTCATTGTCGTGTGTGAGGCCTTCCTCCGCGTCCACCCCCACTTCGGGCTGTGGCTTAAGGTCTTCAATGTGAAGCCAAAAGTGGTGGATGGCCAGCATGCGGAGTGCGGGGGCGCCATGGTGAGCAAGCTGGCCAACGTCTCCTGGCCGAAAGGCACTTTGGTGAAGACGGTAAAGGAATGGCAGAAACAATGGTTCTATATCACGGAACCCCACGGTGCCGCCTGGGCCGCGGCTGCCGAATTCAACTCTGGCGCTCCCATGCGACTTACGTCCTGGGTCGAGAAGAGCCCGAACTGGTGCTCGCCAGATGAGCTGACAGCGCTGCACACGCGCGTTCAAAGCATGGTGGACAAGGATGCCAAACTTGTCGATGTAATCCAGGTGATGCTAGTTCGCCGGATTCTCCCGTGCCAAAGCCGAAGCCGCCCTGTATGGAAGTTCAACCAGAAGAAGCACCATACCCTGAAGAGGCTTTTCGAAACCACTCACGAAGGTGCCTCGAAGTTGCTCTTTAAGGGCAACGAGAAACTGCCGGCCACAGATTCGGACCGCGGGCACGATATTAACCACCTCGCCAGCGAGGTATGTTATTTTTAACGCATCCCCTACTTGCTTGTTTCAAGGGTGATGTCTGAGCTTTTATCATCATTCCTTCTTCAGGACTGGATGGAGAGGGCGAAGCGGATCCAGTGTCCGGCTCCGCTGCCTGAAGAACCAATCATCCCGCGTTTAGCAAAGATGCTGGTGCCGGCGCCCTATAAGGCGCCGGAGAAGAAGGCCAAGGGGGCCAAAGGTGGCACCCATCGTAAGGGTACTTCGGACGTAACGTCCGAAGACGAAGAAACCCGTTCCTCTGTCCCTGAGGACGACGACGAGGAGGAGGAGGAGGATATCCCTCCCCGTGATGAGGGGAGGGAGAAGAGGGTGGCCTCCACGAATCTGGAGGTGGGGACGCCCAAGAATAGGAAGAGCTCCCTTGCGGATAATTCCGTATGGGATGTCGACAGTAGTCCGGAGCCCCGCTCCCGCACTAAGCCTCAGGCCGCATCGTAAGTACTACGATTCATGCATATCCATATATCCAACCTCTTCTCCTCATTGTATTAACATGGTTAGTTGTGTTATTTTAGTCTGGCCCACGACAGCTTCCAGCGATCCTCGTCAGGAGGTTCGCTGGACTCCAAGGAGATGGCCAGCATGTCACCGCCGACCGCTCACTCTCCTAAGGCCATGGAAGACACCGAGGTGTTGTCCTGAAGGACCGCTCCAGGCTAAGGAGAGGCTCCGGACGCTGTCAAGAGGGCGCCAGAGGGCGAAACCTCTACCACCGGACACACAGGGGAGCAAATCCCCACGGAGACTGGTGAGGGGGGCCGTATTCAGTTCGGCCCTCAGCCAAATATGGTTACGGAGACCCATACGGCTCTGGAATCCGGCAAGCGACCTCCTTTGAAAGAGGGGGGGTACGCCCATTCCACCGGTGGCCCCTGTCCAACCAGGGGCACCGGATAATCTGATGGAGGCGCTTCGAGGCGCCTCCATTGTGGACTAGCACCATATCCTTATGGGTACGGTGATTGAGAGGGTTTAGTCCGCCAAGAGTTGGCTGATCGAAGCCTGCAGCAGTCTGCTGACAGGTTTTGAGGTAAGCGATGCAAAAATCCCAATATAGTCAGTAGCCCCTGAGACACTGTCTGGTGTTCGGAAAGAAAACCGGACAGAGGGTCGATCCTTACTTGTAGGAAACTAACTAAATTTGTCCGGAATGAATATGCAGGCATCACTGCTATCCGCGGCCTCACATGCTGCCGAATTCTCCAAACTTAAGCGGAGACTGGAGAAGGCCAAGGAGGAGCTCGGCCAGGTGAAGAGGCAGCTCCAGGAGAATCAAAGTATGTAATAAACCAAGAAGTATTCGAAAAGAGTAGGATGTTATATATTGACCGAAGTGTCTTGATATAAAATAGGAGCAACGACCGAGATCGAGGCCCTGAAAAAGGCCCTGGGCGAAGCCGAGGGGAAGGCCGTCAAGGAGCGGGCTGCCCGTAAGAAGCTCAAGGCCCGGGTCAACGAGATCCAACAAGAGCACCATGACGCGGTGAAGAAGTGTGAGACCTTGGAGCGTGACGCGTCGGCTAAAGAGGCCGAACTCTCCAAGGATCGTCAGAGCGCGAAGACGACCCGGAACGAGGCCCAGGGCGCCCTCCAAGAGATCCAAGAGTCGAGGAAGATCATGGTGGGTAAGGCATTCAGTATGCAAAGAAAATATGCGAAGAGGAAGTATCTTTTACTAACCCGGATTCGGAGTTCTCCAGGGGCTTTTGCTAATCTGCCGCGAAGTGTGTTTGACTCCGCGGAGTTCTTCCGAGCCGAAGAAGGGACCTCCACAGAGAAGCTATTCTGGTCGCAATATCTTGTGCCAGAGCATCCCGTGCCCTTCACCGATCAGCTGAAACAGCTGGTGGAGCTACATAGGGTGGCCGAACTAGCCATGAAGGATTTGATAATCCGGCTATGGCCAGCAGAAGCTATGCCCGATAGCTACTTCGGACTCGTGAGGCGGCTGGTGAACGCCTAACCTCGGCTGGACATCGTCAAGCGATCGGCCTGTATTGAAGGTGCACGTATGGCCTTCGCCTGTTGCAAGATGTGGTGGGCGAAGATGAATGTCGTCGAGCTGGCTAGGGGGCCGCCAGAGCGCAAGGAGCACCATACACCCGAGCGCTATTTTGGGGATGTCCTGGAGGAGTCTCGCATCGTAGCAACGCAGTGTGGGCAGGACATTATTTTTGAATGAATACATTCGTGTTATCTTTCCCTTGTATGGTAAAACAAAGTGGGTTTGTAATATAATGATTGTTATGTTTCTAATTTTATCTCCTGCGCGGCCATGTTATATGAAATCTGAGGGTTGGCCAGTCATCGGCTTCTGCCCCCACGTAGGTAGTACGGAGGTGTTCGGAATGGAATCTAAACAATCTTGATCCAATTATATGCTCCTTGAACGAGTTGTTTAGCGCAACGAACCAGGCAACCAGACTATTCGGCTTTAACCCCCTCACTTAGCAATAGGAGCTCGACAATAAAAACATGGACGCAGCCCCTAGTTTCCGAACTAGAGTGCTGTAGGCGTCTGATCGGGAAGTACCGATCCTTCGCGCGACGCGGAAGAAATCTCCAACGATTTGCAACCTCCGAACAGCTGACCGGCTCTCGCTACATCATGACAGTCAGTTTTCGGCTTTCTCTACTAAGGTGCTCCTCTGGATAAACCAGGGCACACTCGCACTAGTTGACCCTTTACTACCTTAGCCGATATAGTGGAACGTAAGGTAGCAAGCACAGGAGCCGGGCAACCCAACTATTGACCAAAGACAAGATTCGGAGCCAATGCATATAATGCTAAATTCGGGGTGCCGAACTATACTATAAAAAGTGTTCGAACTTTGTTGCCGTATTGTGGGGCGCCGGGGAGTCCCTGGCAAATATGAAACGTACCAAAGTGTATGGGTGCTAAAAGATAAGGCAAACAGAAATTAAACAGACGTGACATCTGGGGCCCTTAAAATTGGGCCGCGAACTGCTTCCATTATAATTGGGTTAATGCGTCAAAGCGTATTAATACAAAAGGTGCGATAGGTAATCCGGCTATTTAACATGCCATGACCAAGGGCGAGCTGCGTGCGGGTCCTGACAACAGGTAGGGTGGTCGTTGAATTGACCTCTAGAGCTTCCCCTATACGTCTTTGCTTCTTGCCATCCTGGTGTTTTTATCCTTTGACAGGATCGGTAGTCGGGCCGTCAAAGAAGGCCTATGTAAAATAAACCTGGAAAAGGAAAAGGGAAATAGTGACAGTATATGTGTGTCCGGGATCGGTCGAGCCGAACTGTGGATCACAAGCTAGTTGTGCCTCCATCAATGCCCATGGGATTTCTTGTGCATAATTATGCACGCGTGGTACGAACGCCATTACCTGGTCAGGGCTGGGGCGGAGGCCAAACTGCTAGTCGAGCTCCTGATGAGCCGAGCTGTCCTAATGCAGCGTAGTCCGGACCCTCTTTACGATGTCCAGGGACTCGGCAGCCGGATTACGGTTCTACTTGAGAAGGCCGCTCTGTACTTCTGCTGCTAGGGGGGTGGTGTGCTCCTCTGTGCGGAGGGAGCGTTCCATGTTTTCGTCGACCATTATGACACCGCGTGGACCGGGCATCTTAAGCTTAAGATAAGCGTAGTGCGGTACCGCGTTGAACCTGGCGAATGTCGTCCGTCCGAGCAGTGCGTGATAACCACTGCGGAATGGGACGATGTCGAAGATTAACTCCTCGCTTCGGAAGTTGCCGGGGGATCCAAAGACAACCTCTAGTGTGATTGAGCCCGTACAGCGGGCCTCTACGCCTGGTATGACTCCTTTGAAGGTAGTCTTCGTTGGCTTGATCCTTGGTGGATTAATGCCCATTTTGCGCACTGTGTCTTGATAGAGCAGATTGAGGCTGCTTCCACTGCCCATGAGGACTCGCGTTAGGTGGAGTCCGTCAATGATTGGGTCCAGGAATAGTGCGGCTGATCCACCATGCCGGATACTGGTCGGATGATCCTGACGATCAAAAGTGATCGGGCATGATGACCATGGGTTGAACTTTGGGGCGACTGACTCTATCGCGTAAACGTCCCTTAGTGCGTGCTTGGGGATGTGTGTAGCATATATCATGTTCACCGTTTTGACTTGAGGGGGGAACTTCTTCTGCCCCGCTGAGTTCGGTTGACGGGGCTCTTCGTCATCGTCCTCACTTTGCAATCCCTTTTCCTTGTTCTCGGCGTTTAACTTGACGGCCTGTATAAACACCCAGCAATCCCTGTTGGTGTGATTGGCTGGTTTGTCTGGGGTGCCATGTATCTGGCACGGACGATCGAGTATGCGGTCGAAGCTGGATGGTCCCTAACCGCTCCTTTTATATGGCTTTTTCCGCTGGCCGGACTTGGAGCCGCTGAATCCGGCATTAACTCTAGTGTCATCGGTATTATCACCATTGCTTCGGCGCTTGTGTCTATTACGTTGGAGCTTGCCGTTGCTGTTTTTGACCTCGGAGGGGCCCGCCTCACTAGCTGTGTTTTTGCTACGAGCCAGCCAACTATCCTCACCCGCGCAAAAGCGGGTCATGAGTGCCGTGAGGGCTGCCATAGATTTGGGCTTTTCTTGGCCGAGATGGCGGACGAGCCATTTGTCACGGATGCTATGTTTAAAGGCCGCTAGGGCTTCGGCATCTGGACAGTCAACGATCTGGTTCTTTTTAGTTAGGAATCTGGTCCAGAATTTCCTGGCTGACTCTCCAGGCTGTTGGGCTATGTGACTTAATTCGTCGGCGTCTGGTGGCCGGACGTATGTACCTTGGAAATTGTCAAGAAAAGCTTCTTCCATGTCCTCCCAGTTGCCGATGGAATTTTCAGGCAGGCTGTTTAACCAGTGTCGGGGTGGCCCTTTGAGTTTTAGTGGAAGGTATTTGATAGCATGGAGGTCATCTCCGCGGGCCATGTGAATGTGGAGAATAAAATCCTCGATCCATACCGCGGGATCGGTTGTTCTGTCGTATGATTCAATATTGACGGGTTTGAACCCTTTGGGGAATTCATGGTCCATTACTTTATCAGTGAAGCAGAGAGGGTGTGTGGTGCCTCTATATCTGGCTGCATTGCGCCGTAGCTTCGATGGAGTTCTCCTACGGTTATCGGCTCAGGTGTGACTAGGTTTGTCACGCCCGAATCGGTAGCCATGATCACGTGTCGAGGGACGTCCTAGCGATCCATAAATCGATCAGGCATGTGCTGCTCTACTATCCAGGGTCTGCCGGAGGTCGTATGTATGACCCCGAGCTGCTTCGTCTCTATTTTTCGAGGCGGTGGGGCAGGCTGTTGTTCGGCCTGAGTTGCCGCTCTATCCCCACCACGTGGTGGTCGGTCCACCGCACTGTCCCTACCGCGTAGTGGTCGATCGGCCGCATTACGCGAGGGAGGTATGGGCTCCGGCGCCTCTTCATCGAACTCTGGTAGTAGCCTTCGCTTGGGGTAGTAGCCTTCGCTTTGGGTAACTCTTGGTTGGACGTCTGAGGCCGTATTCTTCGGCTGCCATGACATCAGTCCATCTGTCGACGAGCAGATCTTGGTCAGCTTGAAGCTGCTGCTGTTTCTTTTTCAGGCTCCGTGCCGTTGCTATTAGCTGGCGCTTGAAGTGCTCCTGCTCGAGAGGTTCCTCAGGCATGATGAAATCTTCGTTGCCGAGGCTTTCCTCATCCTCCGAGAGCGGACGGTAACTACCGTCCTCCGAGTTGTTGGGCCTGGCCTGTTCATCGGGGCTAGCTTGCCTGTTTTCTTGCTCCTCCTGTTTGGAGGTTACCTCAGCAAGGTCTTCATTGCTTTTGGCATCATCCGGAGTATTATTTTCACCGGTGCCAGCACTGCTGTCTTTGGAACGACGTGGCTTGGAGCGGCGCCGAGGACGCCAGCGTTTTTGCTGTGTCTCAGGAGGTTTATTCTCGACTAGATTTTCTTTATCATCGTTGTTGGTTGTTTTGGGTGTATCCACCATGTACACATCGTACGTAGAAGTGGCCGTCCAGCGTCCCATATATGGCGGATTTTGGTCTCGCTCTTCCTCGGCATCGTCGTCCATACTGTCGATGTCTTCAGAGCTGTAATCAAGCGTGTCGGTTAAATCCTCGACTGTGGCTATGAAGTGGGTGGTGGGTAGGAAGCAAGATTCTCCTTCATCAGCCCCTAGTTCCACCCCAATGTAGTTCGGCTGTGAGTCCCCCGCCAAGGACAGGCTCTTTAATGAGTTTAGCACTCGCCCTCGAAGATTGATAAACGATTAGGTTCGGCATCCGCGGGCTCACATGGTTCGGAACTTACGCCGAGAGACGAGTCCGGAGTTCCGGTGACACAAATATTGTGTGAGGTTAAGTCGATGTGCGGCTCCAACACTGGGGAATCTTTGGCCTCCGCGGTGGGGTTGAGCCTCCAATCCTTGGACGGCGTTGTATGCTCCGGATCTAAGGCCAGAGGTGTTGCAGGAGCTATCCCCTAGATGCGGTTTGACGACAGATTGAAGTCATGTTCGTCAAAGTGACCAGGAGTGGTTGCCGCGGTCTCGAACCCGGTGAAGATCAAATCTCCACGGATGTCTGCGACGTAGTTGAAGCTCCCAAATCTGTCCTAATGGCCAGGGGCATAGCTATTGATCTACTCCAGATGACCAAACGAGTTGGCCCGCAGTGCGAAGCCGCCGAACACGAAGATCTGTGCGGGGAGGAAGGTTTCTCCCTGGCCAGCGTCATTATTGACGATTGAAGGGGCCATCGAACCTTTCATCGATGGCACAGTGGAACTCTCAATGAAAGCACCAATGTCGGTGTCAAAAGCGGCGGATCTCGGGTAGGGGGTCCCGAACTGTGCGTCTAAGGTCGATGGTAACAGGAGACAGGGGACACAATGTTTACCCAGGTTCGGGCCCTCTCTATGGAGGTAATACCCTACTTCCTACTTGATTGATCTTGATGGATATGAGTATTACAAGAGTTGATCTACCACAAGATTGTAATGGCTAAACCCTAGAAGTCTAGCCTGTATGACTATGGTAATGAGTATCTGTCCTTTCCGGACTAAATCCTCCGGTTTATATAGGCACCGGGAGGATCTAGGGTTACCCAAGGTCGGTTGCAAAGGAAAGGAATCTACATATTCGGTCGCCAAGCTTGCCTTCCATGCCAAGGAGAGTCCCATCGGGACACGGGTGCAGTCTTCGGTCTTCGCATCTTCACAGCCCATCAGTCCGGCCCATGGCTAACAGGCCGGACGTCCGAGGACCCCTTAGTCAAGGACTCCCTCACCTAGTTCATCTCTTATGTTCAATCTTGTTACCGGAACTATAGATTGGTGCTTGTGGGTGACTAGTAGTGTTGATTACATCTTGTAGTTGATTACTATATGGTTTATTTGGTGGAAGATTATATGTTCAGATCCATTATGCTAATTAACACTCCTCTGATCATGAGCATGTTTCTCATTTGTGAGTAGTTACTTTTGTTTTCTAATTGTTACCTCTTGAGCATGCGTTGGTTTTCCCTTGAAGAGGAAAGGGCGATGCAGCAAAGTAGCGTAAGTATTTCCCTCAGTTTTTGAGAACCAAGGTATCAATCGAGTAGGAGGTTACACGCAAGTTACCTTGTACCTGCACAAACAAATAAGAACCTTGCAACCAATGCGATAAAAGGGGTTGTCAATCCGTTCACAGCCACTTGCAAAAGTGAGATCTGATAGAGATAATAAGATAAATATTTTTGGTATTTTTATGATATAGATTGGAAAGTAAAGATTGCAAAATAAACGACGGTAGAAATAGCAAATTGATAGGAAAATAATATGATGGAAGATAGACCCCGGGGCCATAGGTTTTACTAGTGGCTTCTCTCAAGATAGGATAATCTACGGTGGGTGACAAATTACTGTCAAGCAATTGATAGAAAAGCGCATAGTTATGAGAATATCTAGGCATGATCATGTATATAGGCATCACGTCCGCGACAAGTAGACCGAAAGGATTATGCATCTACTACTATTACTCCACACATCGACCACTATCCAGCATGCATCTACAGTATTAAGTTCATAAGAACAGAGTAACACATTAGGCAAGATGACATGATGTAGAGGGATAAACTCAAGCAATATGATATAAACCCCATCTTTTTATCCTCGATGGCAACAATACAATACGTGCCTTGCTGCCCCTGCTGTCACTGGGAAAGGACACCGCAAGATTGAACGCAAAGCTAAGCACTTCTCCCATTGCAAGAAAGATCAATCTAGTAGCTAAACCAAACTGATAATTCGAAGAGACTTGCAAAGATAACAAATCATACATATAAGAATTCAGAGAAGAACCCAATATTATTCATAGATAATCTTGATCATAAACCCACAATTCATCGGATCTCGACAAACACACCGCAAAAAGAATTACATCGAATAGATCTCCAAGAGAATCGAAGAGAACTTTGTATTGAGATCCAAAGAGAGAGAAGAAGCCATCTAGCTAATAACTATGGACCCGAAGGTCTGTGGTAAACTACTCACACATCATCAGACATGCTATGGTGTTGATGTAGAAGCCCTCCATGATCGATTCACTCTCCGACGGAGCGCCGGAAAAGGCCCCAAGATGGGATCTCACGGGTACAGAAGGTTGTGGCGGTGGAAATAGGGTTTCATGGTGCTCTTGGATGTTTTGAGGGTATATGAGTATATATAGGCGAAGGAAGGAGGTCGGTGGAGCCACGAGGGGCCCATGAGGGTGGGGGCGCGCCTCCCTACCTCGTGGCCACCTCGTTGCTTCCTTGACGTCCACTCCAAGTCTCCTGGATTGCGTTTGTTCCAAAAATAACTCCCCCGAAGGTTTCATTCCGTTTGGATTCCGTTTGATATTCCTTTTCTGCGAAACACTGAAATAGGCAAAAAAACAACAATTTGCATGTAGCGACCCGACCTCAAACGGTCAAGTCTCTGTGCTTCAATGTCATCCCTGGATCGGTAATGCTGACACACACAGTACTCGAAGGATTTATAACAGAGTAGCAATCACACACTTATTACATTGAATGTCTCAAAAGGGAACTTATTACAATAAATATGGCTTAAGGCCATCTAATACGATAACAGCGGAAGGCTTGGAAGATAAAGTGAGTCCATCAACTACAAGGGCATAGCTGAGCTGCACGGCAACGACCTAACGAACCTTACTCCTCGTCTGAAAAGTCTGCAACATAATATGTTGCAGCCCGAAAACGGGTCAGCACATGGAATATGCTGGCAATATAACACAGTAGAGAAAGAAGAGAATAATGCTATCACTACATGCATATTTGGCTGGTGGAAAGCTCTATGGTTATAGTTTTTGCGAAAAGCCCATTTTTCCCTACAACAAAGGAATAGATTTTATTTAACTATTATGGTAGTTGAAACATCATTGAGAAGGTTCCTCCAACTCAATCCCAATTAAAGTAATTATCAACCCAACAATATTAATTTAGAGTGATGAGATACTTAGGATACTCCAAGTACTAGATACTCAAGATTGTCCATAACCGGGGACACGGCTAACGATGATTAGATTGTACACTCTGCAGAGGTTTGCGCACTTTTCCCCACAAGACTCGATCTCCTCCGTTGGATTTCTCGCACTACAAGGTGTTTGAGAAACGGATGACCGAGACACGGTCTTTCAGAAACATTAACTCTTTACTCCAGGCAGACCATACCAAACCTACATCCCTCTACCTGTTGATCCACCTCTTCAAGAGCTCATGCAACTTACTCAACTATGCTAGAGCCCATAATAGCTTGTGGCTGCACACGGAAGTTTCTAGCATGAAAATATCTCAGTTCCCTTTGAGCCTGGGTGGCAGACCTTAGGATGATCACACGGTTACTCCGGGATATCCTAGGACAACACTGGATTCTCCAGGTGCCCGTCAAGCAATCCACCCAGATGTGTATTTAAGTTGCCACCTTAAGTTGAACCATTAATTAACAATCTCACATCTGTCATGGATTCACTCACCCAATCCACGTCTACGAGCATAGCATAGTAATATAAGCAATACGTAGAAGTAACTCCCAAGGTTTGAATATAACAGGGCAATAGGTTCTACCTCATCAACTACTTCCGAACCCACATGTTAATCACATCCTAATCATGCAATGTTTGAGGATTGAAATTAATGCATAAAAACTGGGTATGAAAGAAGTATGATCAATGTGTTACTTGCCTTGCTGACGATTCGCAAAACCTAGGGACTCGTAGTAGCACGCTTCGCACTCCGGGAATTCTATCGCAAAAAAACAATAACATACATAAGCAATCAGGCAAAGATGCACGGGCAAAACTCAAATGAGAAGAACTAACCAGAAAGTTCAACTTAAGAACTCCGGTTTGCAAAAAGAATCAAATCAAATGGAGCAACGAAACTCAAACTGCAAAAGAAACAAGATCCATTTACTAATCTGGACTAAAATCAAATTTTACAGTACAAAATCTTGTTCAAGTTGATTAAACAGAAAGAGGGTTTCGATACGAAGATCTAGGCACTTGAATCGCCTGATTCCGATAAACGAGCGAAAAGATAAACTGAAACGAGAATCGGATCAGAAATCGCGATTGAAAATAATTGCGGAAAGCCAAGAAAAAGAAAACTGACGAACAGGCTAAAGAACGAACGTTCGTTGTCTGTAACTAACGAGCGAAAACCATTGGTTAAAACGAACGTACGGACAAACGTCCGCTATATAACTAAACCGAGAAAACCGGCGAACCGATCTAAAAAAATGAACTAGGGTTTTTAAAAAAACTGGATCGGTTTTAGAATAAAAACGAACGGCGGCGGCGGCGTATACCTCCGGCGAGGCGGGGCGGGTCCGGCGGGGTGGGGCTGCGGCGGCGGGGTGCGCGGGGCAG